>NW_007579437.1:34715-83927 GCF_000690725.1 Stegastes partitus
GGGGTGGGGGTTTGCAGGTTATAGGGGAATCAGGGTTTGCCGGGTTTGTGTATGTTGAAGGAGGGGATCGGGGTTGTCAGCTCCTAGACGACAGCCTTTGAATCCTTGCAGACCTGAGTGGTGGTGCCTGAGTTAGTCTGTTTAATGTCCTTCCTCCCTCCCACATGGTTCACTGGTCTGAAAAGACAAATGAAACTGTGTTAGGAGGGGATTTTTTTTTTTGCCCGAGCAGGTTTTGCTAATAATCACTCTGGGTGATTCGTTCTCTTGTGCTCCCTGGGAAAACACCAGGATTCACTCGCTCTTTAATGAGTAATTCTTTAAAAAAAACCAACAGATAAGTGATTCCTGTAAAAGAAAAGACCCGAAAGTGCTGCGACTGAGACTGAAAACACTTAACAAGTCCTTGACCTCAATCTGTTTTGTGCTAACTGATCAGCTGTGGCTCCTGTTCTGTGTTGTTGTAATAGGGAGGACTGAAAAAAAAAGCAGAGCCGGTGCAGGGAGGGATGGATGGCAGGTTTGTATTCGCATGTCATTGTGTTTTTCCCGTCTCGATAACTGCAATCATCTCAAAGCAAACAATCGAGAATGTACTAATAGCAAAAGTACGGGTGAGTTAATGAGTTTTAGAAACCACGAGGGGAGCCAGAAATGAGTGATTAACTGCTCAGGTGAAAGTGTAATTGCTGCCATATTGGCCCCTCATCTCTGTTTGGTGACGTAAATGAAGCTGTTATAACATTGTGGTTGTTTTTTTTTTCTTTTTCCTCTTTGTTCCTTTCCTCTTTTGCTCTGAAGGAGACACGGAGCTGCAAGAAAACAGCTCAGCCTGAAGTTTTGTTGTTTTTTTTTTTCTCTTCCCAGGGCACACCTACTATGAAAATACTCCAGAAATGCTTGACAGTGATTTCCTCCCCGGTTTCCAAAAAACCCCCACGGCGTTCCTACTTTCCTACTTGATGCCCCGCTGTCGGGCTTCCTCCTTCCCTTCCCTTCCCTTCCTCGTCGCGGAGGAGATAGCGAATGAAGGGAAGGGAGGGGAGGCACGCTTGGAGAAAGCCCTTACGTGTCTGTCATGATTGAGCCTTGGATGGTGATAGCCATCATGCAAAGCGTCGAGAACCGGCCGCAGCATATTGCATGTAAATACGAACGCCTACCGGTGCTTTCCTATGGAAGAAAAACTGTCGAGCGGAACTGATAGACGTGTGTGTGTGGGCGGGGAGGGGGAGCTGATGATGGGGGCAGCCTGCAGCAATAAGCCTGATTGGCACATCTTCCGACCTGGCTGCGGGTTAAACGCCAAAACGCCGGTCGAGCGTGGCACAATCCACTTCTTACCGTACCTTGATGGGGCCATCCACCGGGTCCAGTCCCTGCTCCGACAGCTGTTTCAAGGCACTTAGAGCAGCCTGAGAAGAGAGGGAACAACAGATGGTCGAGTGAGTGAAAGGAGGGAGGGAGGGAGAGTGGGAGATTGGGTGGGAAGAGAGTGAGTGTCACCCTTCAGCTGCTTTTCAAATAACACTTACTCTGGGAAACCTGATGCCAGCAGGACACTTTCCCTTCACTCTCTGTTGTCTTTGGCTTCTCTCCTCTGACTGTTTATCTAGTGTTATTGGGTTAACATTTCCACTTTATGTTTTGGCTGCTCTGCATTTTCCTAAGTCAATCCTAGTGACATCTGTATTCGTGGTGACCACAGCTAAACAAACAGCAGCAGGTCTGAAACACCTATAAATCATAAAGGTTTAGCGACGCAACGCGCAGGATCCGGGTGTCTTAAAACCTGCATTACAGTAAAGGGAAGACAAACACGTGTGAATGTCACATTTTTATTGTCAATTATGTAATGACTTAATTATGCTCAGTTTGCGGTCGCGCAGGGAAACTTTTGAGTGCAAAATTACACTTCCCTGCCTCACAAGAGCGCGGAGCTTAGAAGTTACTGTCTGCCGCAATTAGTTTGTAATCACATCCAGCCATGTGTTGCAATCCAACGCTATGTCATTAAAAAACTATATGCTATCTATATTTTCAAGCTTGGATCAAAAATCCCATGATGTCATTTCCTTCCTGCTCATTGCCTGCCTGTCTGTGCCAGCTAGAGGGGCTGCTGGTTATGTGAGAAGGGTCCAGCCTGCTATCATAATATATACAACATGTTTGGGAGTCAGGAGGTGTAGCGTAGACACACACGCTATGGAGGGTGGGCCCGGAGGACATCGACGACAACAACAACAACAACAACAACTAAAAAACTCCTGGCAGACAGAGGTGTTTTTCTGCAGTTTTCTTTAAAACGCCGATCTTAGTGACACAGCTGCTTGTTGGACATCAAACACAAACACAAAAGAGCTGTTTAAGTATTCCAAGATGATTTGTTCTGTCGGATCATAATCAGTTAGCTGCTTCAATCACAACACAGGATCCATCCTCCATTCTAAAGATTGGCTGCAGATGTGTTTGCCATCGTTCCACTTTTGTTTCTCTCAGTGTGGGCAGAGTTGGAGCAGACTGGGACTGTGTCTCCCACCAGAGTCGACACCACTGGGTCTAACTGTGCACAGTGGAACACATTCAACATCTCTTGTGCCCCCCCCCCCTTTTCTTCCATATCAGCCGTCACTGCAGGGAACGTGGTGCGAGTCTTTATGTCTGTGTGCATGACTGACTACTGTTCAAATAATATACTAACTGTATCTGCCTGGGGAAGTCATTTGCTCTCCAACAGTCCATTTCTTATTCGCTATCTGAGCAACAAGAACCTAATCTGTAAGGGTGCAGTCAAGGTGGAGGAAGCCACACATGAGCTGTAACCAGATGTAATTTTTATTTTACATAATGAACCACAAAAACCAAAAAAAGCAGAAGTCAGGTGAGAGAGAAGGACTGACTGGAACCACCTTTTCTGGCGGTTAGGTAAGTTTTAATCCATGATGGTTCACTTCTGCTCCTGCAGGGAGAGGCCTGTGCAGAAACCATGTTTTTAAATGTATTTTTATGGCAAAAACTTTTCAAGAGTTTTGGCACTCGTTTGAGGAGGTTTTTGATATTTAGAAAAACAGTTAACTCGTATGATGGAAGATGGAAACACCTTTTGTTTGTACAGCTCTGCTGTAACAAACGTTTATCTCACATGATTGATCAGATGTTTCCAATTCTCACATTGTCGTTGCCTTCAGATGGCATGAAACACGGCCAATACCAGCTGCCATGAAAGAGGAATTACAACTTTCCCAATTGAGAACAATTCTTGAATACGTCTCTCTATTTTTCTCCTGTGCATGGCCAAAGTTGTTTGTTTCTTCTTCTTCTTTTGTTTGTTAGTGTTTGAAACAG
Organism: Stegastes partitus; assembly: GCF_000690725.1. Lineage (NCBI taxonomy): Eukaryota > Metazoa > Chordata > Actinopteri > Pomacentridae > Stegastes > Stegastes partitus. Next base: position 38,061 of record NW_007579437.1, read on the forward strand.
TTAAAAACGAATGGTTTGTTTCTGGCTTCTTCTACTTTGTTTGTTACAGTTGTATGTAATGTAGCCTATACTGCCACCTTCTGACAAAACTACACAGTGCAGTTTATTCACTCCATGGAAGTCAATGGAAACAAGCCTGTTTGTAAATGTTTCAATTTTTTCTTTTGCAACATTTAAAAATTTGCTTGCCAATTATTGGAAACACAGCTTGAGAGGGTTGACATCGTGTTAAATGGTGGTCAGTTCATAATATGCAGCGTGAAACATTTTCTCAAGCAAACTACGTCCACAGTTTTAGCTTGTGGACCCACATTATACAGTTACTTGAGCGCTTGTATAAAAAATAAATGAATCTGTTTGTATGGACAGAAAAATGGCTCGTTTACACGCCTAATATTTCTGTTTTTGAGTTGTTGTGCCATGTCTAACTATCCATCTTAATTTCTGTTGTCGAGTACTTAATATTTTTTTTTCCGTTGGCATAAACTGGAACATGGGTTGAAACATGAGTTTCTGGTGTTGAAAATGTTTATTCCTCCAGTGGTATTTCTTAAGCACGCCGTTTAATCTATCTACACAGAAATATGTATAGTATGCTTATACTAAATAACATCAACATAAGAAACACTGAAAAAACAGGGGAAAAATTCCAACAGCTCCTTCTTATTATTCTACGCACATCTGGTTCGCCAGTGGCCAAAACTAGCCCGGATCCGTTACACTCCATCACTGGTTAATCAGAGTCGAGATAAGGCATAAGTGGTGCTGCTCAGCAGATGAGTGAGATGTGATGACTGGCTGAGTTTGCCTCATTATGAAGCCCACCAACGTCACTCTGAACTTTATTCTTATTAGTTATATCAATACAGACAAACGAACCATTTTTCCTCACAAGAATATCCGACTTGAAGAATTCTTTTTCTGACACTCAGACAGAGACGTCTCCATGTGAATAGCGATTTGTATTTAGGCCATACGCACAAGAGAAAAACATTCATCACGCTTTAATCCTGAGAAAATATGAATCCCACAGCATACCATATCAATATGTCTTTATGGAATGCAAAATGCACAGGAGGATGTTACAAACTATTATCAGTTTGCTCGCATCCAAAATCATTTTCAAAGCCTTTAACTTCAGACTATGAGAAACATTAACCAGGAATCGTAATTTATGACTGACAGGTGCAAGGGTCAAAATCTGGTTTGTATCCATCAAATTGAGAGAAAAAAAAAATCTGTGATGGTTACAGGTACTAAAAAAAAACTACAACAATAATAGCAGGGCTGATTTGAAAAATTGATACTGTTGGGTTATTACTTAAGGCTTTTCTCCAGAGACCCAGAAATCAACCAAAGCCCCTTTTCGTCCGCAACAGACAATTTATGGTGTAATGTGTTTTTTTTCTCTGTGAAGATCTGACAGCCGGCGAGATTTAGGGGTTGAATATACTTGAAGAGATTTAAGGTGACAAGCCCGTAGAACATGACAGATGAAGGAATGTTTTCACAATTACACTGTTAATAACCATATATCATATTAGGGGACTTGTGATGTAACAGATTAATTTTTTCTTTTTTTATATGCATGAAATAATGCTGTCATCTCACAAAGGCCAGGGTTGTCCACATACCGAAGTGGAGAAAGTAATCAAGATAAGGACCCTAAAGCAGGCAGATGAATGTAGATGATCAGAATCACACCCGATAAACAACAGGGACAGATCTCCGGCTTTCTCCTGTGGCCAATAAATTGTAATCACAAGCAACTTCCCCATAAACTTCTTGTTTGTTGTATTTATTCAATCGGTTTGGGACCCTCCTCTCCCTGAGTAAATAGCCAGAGACCATCTGTTGGAATGGGAGGGGGAGCGATGGTGGGGTAGGGGCTGGAGATAAACAGCCATAAATCAGAGGCTTGACAGTGGCAGCGCTGCTGATATACGACAGGCAGGCATAAGGGCCCAGCAGCTCAGCGAAGGACACGGAGCCTAAGACAAATACTGGGCCTATCTGTGGGAATGGCATTCAGTGAAATCATTATTTTTCTAATGTGATAAGTTGGCCATCGTTAGAGGCAGCAGCTACACTGATGCATCAACACTCGAAGAGTATGTTTAGTCTGAGGCCGGGAAACACAAGGTGGAGGTGTTCCATCTCTGTCACGGAACAAAGCGAGAGTAAGAGGAGGGTCCGGAGACAATGAGGATGCTGTGTGAAAAGTCATTAACAAATGTTAGAGGAAAGGAAGAGCTTTTGAAGTTGAAGCCTAATACAGAAAAAAAAACAGTTCATCTGCCGCTAAGAGCTTTGCCAACCTCTAATGGATGGGTGATTCTAAAAAACAACTTGTTTGTTCAGCATCTTGTCTGATCACATCTGAAAGCGAAAGTGTTTGAAGGTAAAAGGTTGGCTATCATAAAAAAGGGCAAGCTTGATAGCGCTGCGATTGTTTGTACACATGAAAAATGATAAAAATAAATGCATAAAGATTATTTTTTGATACCTGCTTGAGAGACAAGTTCAAACCCTGCTTACTTTCTCCCTCCTACACGTCTGGCTGACTGCTGCACGAAGTAAATGTCAGGTCGTCAGTTTCAGAAAGTTACAGCTACCGATGTCGAAAAGGTGTGGGAAGGAGGGGGTTTCTGAAGCTGTTTGATCATCTGACAACCACGTCTGATGGAGTATAGCGACAGTTTAAGGCTGTGTTCAAAACAACGCCAAAAAATAGCGTCATTCACCTTAATGTGACCACTGCTTTAGAAAAGCCTGGGGGCTGTTGTAGAGACTTCCACAAGCAAAATGCAGGCTTGTTTGGCCAAGCAGTTTGGAGCATCACAGTGTATTGACATCTGGCAACTAGATGTGCAAAAATTCAAGGTAATACACCAAAAGAATACAACAATGATGCTGTTTATGCCTCACAGTGATCATCAATAAAAATATGCTTGATTACTCTTAAACCACTGCACTGTGGTTTCGAATTTGACTGGATTTGTCATTGAAACTCAACTTACTGAACTGTATTTCACCCTCTTATTGCTACTTGTGGAAGCATGCTCACATCAGCACAGTCCACTGAACCAGCAGGACATATACTTAGGTCACTCTAATCACTCCCTAGTCACCTATCCTCTCCCTTTGCCTCAACTTTAGATAACAATCCAGGACTCACCATCAATCCAAAACTGGTAGCCAATCCAAAGCACCCCACAGCTACTTCACACATGAGCTCATTCATCTATCTATCTAGCTGTCCCTAGTTCAAAGGCTTGAACAAACAGTGTTTGAATGTGACGGGTCTGAGGAAGATCTGCAACCGTGGCCGAGCTCCTGATGTGGAGTGACAAGGGCGGCTCATTTTTCTGGGCCCGCTGCGCTCCTAATGGCTTCCCCGACAGAGGCTTCGCCTCCATCAGCGGCTTAGCCAAACAAAGGCCTAGTCCCCCAGGAGTCTGCGGCATCAGCCTGACAGAACTGATGGATCATTGGATCACATTGACCCTGACAAATCAGACCCCTGTATCAGCTCTCGCTGCTGGACTACTGGGTTCTAGGGAAGTAATGAAGAAATTTTGGGCAAGGAGGACAAGGAGAAGAGACAGGAGAATGTATGACTAGAAATGGACTGGAAATAAAGGTTGGTGGGAAAGAAACCAGGTAGAAGAAGGGATGGGAGCCTTCAGTCCTTGCATGTCCATCACTTTATCCTCTGGCCCTTAGCAGCCATCAAAGACACTGGAAGGTCCTAATAAGGTGAAGACCACCAGCACATCAGTCTGTCTTGCAACTCTTTTTTTGTCCCATACTCTGAATCTTCAAAATAGTAGAAGAATGGAAACACTGGTTTGTCTGTTCTCTTGACTTTATCAGTAAAGATCCTTCTCCTGCACTGTTGGAGGCCAGATGAAAGTCCAGACACCAGCTTAAGGTTTAACCCACTGACCCAGTCGTAACAGTACAATGCAGTGTTTCCCTCTTAACCAAGCAGATCTAGATTCCCAAGGCTCTATCTGGCTCTGTACAGTCCAGCTTGAATAATCAAACCCTTCCCTAATCTTAAGTCCAGGCCAAGAGCATCAGTGGCAGCCTCCCATTCTTGCTTTGATTCTGCGTCATTGTCTAAGTCATGTGTTTGGACGTCGACATCATCCGAGGGAGCAAGAGGCAACAGAGAGGGAACGCTTCGCTGATACGGATTCTACTTGTGGTTTTTGGCCGGACTAGAATCCCTCAGCAGCTCTGCAGGTGTAGTAAAATCGACACAAGTGAGAATGTGAAGAAACATAAAAGGTGGATAGGAAAGACCTTGTGGCGTGGTGTTATGCTACTTGCTGAGGGAAAAGGCATTCCTGTTGGATTGCCATGAGCTCAAAACTGAAATCTTTTCTGACCAACCATCAACATTTTTTGTGCAACATTGGTCTTCATTATAGCTAGACATCGGAGCACTGCATCATTTACAGAAACAATATTAGGCGAGACACACTTCCCCACTTCTCCCGGGTACCACGACACCACTGTTATACCCTAACCATGGCATTGTTTCACTAACATTTCCAGTTTCTTCTAAGAACTTGAGACGACGCCGGGGTGGACGGACCGTAACCCAAACTGTTCGCTTTTGTTAGTTTGCCTGTACAATAACCATTCATTCTCTTGTTCTGCAGAAACACGCTCACTATCAGATCTTAATAATGCTTGAAAGAGTCTGATTAACATCGGGTGGCTGGTTCTGAGCTGCTGCAAGGCGGGGACGCTCAGAACATGAAGGGGATGCAGGACAGCTGCTGATGAGGATGATCTAAGGGACATCCACTAGACTAAACAATGACCAGAGTGGATTTCAAACAGGGTGTTTTACAGGCAGGACCTGGGAAGTTGGAAAAATGAGTGCCCTGTTGTCGGAGAAGTTCTGAGGCTGGATATATTGTCCTGAAGAGGGCTTGTTCTGTTTTCAAAAGGCCACATAAAACCTTGACAGTGCTCTCACTCCTCAAAGCAGAAAGAAATATGAGATACCAGGGAAGAGAAAATCCCAGCCATCTTTTTTGTCCTGTGTTAACCCTGTTATTACTGCCATGCCATCACGTCAAATATTTGTTCATTAGATTCTTTTGAACGTATTGCAGATTTTCTCTTCTCCTTTTTTTTCTCTTTTACTTCTGCCATGTACTCCTGAGCTCCTTCTCATCACTTGGCTTTCGTTTCCTCTAAATTCTTTTCTTTTCCCTCAAACCACATCAAAATCCTGGACAGGGATCACTGGAACATTCCCGGACAGCTCGTGGAGAACACCTGTGTGTGCATGAGTGCTGGCAGTGTATGCGTCTATTTGTTAATGCGGTGTGATATGTACATGGATTCTTGGGTAACTACAGAGAAAATGCATTCAGATCCTCTGAACAAATCTCTTCCTCACTCTCTCTCCAGATTTCACATCCTCTTCCACATCAGAGACATGGATAAAAGGGGCAGTGTGTGCCTGGCAGTGGCCGAGCTGTAGCCTGACATGACGTTAATTCCTCTGAAGTAGCACTTCATGTGTGCCGGTTCGCTTCTTGTGCAACAGTGTTGCAACTGTGAATGTGAGAGCGAAATAAACTTCTCCATGAGGAATTCAATTTGATTTCTCCATGCACCTCTTTCATCTGTGCATGCTTCCACATAATGGTGATAGGAATTCCTGGAGTGGACAGTGTTTTCTTATGTGTGTCTCCCAGGCATGATATGAGCGGTGAAGGCTGGCTGAGCTAAGTTAGCGGGTAACGGCTGTGGGGCTCCCCAGGGGAGCAAGCCTTCGCTGACATGGGAAGCCATAAATAAGGGCCCGGGGCGCAGCGCCATGTCATGCGTCATTTGGGCCGGAGAGGCCTGCTTTATCCCCTCCCACCACCGAGCTGCTGAGCATGGCACCTCCTAGGGCGTAATACAAAACATATGGGCAGAGGGCGAGGGGCAGAAGCACCTCAGCATACCATACTTCTGCCTTGTCAGCAAAGCATCTCAGAGGATAAGCAGATACAGACGGCCTCTATGATAACACTGTGCTACTTTGCCATGATATAACTTTGTCAGGAAACCTAATCACTAGGCTTGGTTATTTTGTGTGTGATAACATCACATCATACTTTAAGAAATGCAAAAATAAACACTGAGCAAGATTAACTGACTAACTGATTGACTATTTGTAACCAGTACAAGGGAATGAGAATACCTTTTAACGCACTATAATGAAGCTCTAAGCAGGAACAAAGCATATTTTAGGAGCTTATTTTCCTATTTGTCATCCAACATGACTCCTCCATGTATGGGTGGATGTATAGATGTTGATGAACAGTTCACGAATGCCTAATGACATAATTTTAAACAGTTTTATTACAAACTGTTCTCAAACTGCTTGTGAATCATTTGTAGGCTACTTGTGTATAAACAGCTAATAAATGCTTTATTGCTTTACTGTAACAGACTATAAAATGCCAATATATAAAAATGGCTTTATGAATTCATAAAAACACAAAAGAAAAACAAAATACGAAAATGGGAGTGGGTGAAAATGAAGTATTACCTTTTCTTTTAGATTGTTTTTTAATGATGCCAGTAATTTGTACCGTTTTGTGCTTATCAGTACTTTTCCTTCACACAATAAAGCAATCCAGGCCAGGAGTTGACAGAACGCTGGAAAAATGACACACTCTTTGAGGAAGAAGAGAAAGTATGACACTTACACTTTCCATCAAGAACAGAGACAATGACACACTTTCATTGAGAAAGGAATCTGCCTCGCACAGGAAGTTACACAGAGGAACTTATGTCCGTCTACCCTTAACATTGCCGAAGTATTCCAAGATTGCTGATGACTAAAACTTGACTGAAAACGGTTTAAGATGAGATATAGAGCATGAGGGATGCATTAGTGCCGGAGACTACTGCCTTCTGAAGATATTGGGTATGAAGAGCCTCAAGGCCAGTGACTCACCAACATGACCACTGACTAAGCTCCGCAGAAAGTAGGGCCGTCGAATTTTCATGGACAAACACCTCCCACCGTACAAACACACCATTTGCGTGATGAGACATAGTCTGGGTGGACTATTCTTTTGTGACTCATCTAAGACACTAAAATTATTTCATTCACATTGTATGCATAGTTGAGATGAACCGAAAATAATGTTGCTTCACCAGCATTGCTCTGTCACCACGTCATCCAAACTGTTGATGAAGCTTCGCAAATATTGGGAAGTGGAGGAGGTCAGCGAATGTCACAAGTTTCACTCCTCTGAGTTATTTGTAAAGTCATGGTGGGAGAATTGGAAAACAGCATCTGAGTATCCCCCGTGGATAATGTCCATTTCCATCAGGTTTCCCCCAGTGACTCCCAAGACAGTGTTACATCGCCCCATCTCCACCTGCAAAGATCCACCTTTCTATGCCAGAGGGAGAAGCTTCTATAATCCTGAACAATTGGACTCAAATTGCCCTGGGGAAAGCACAAAAAGCGGTGGGAAGAAAAGCCAGCCTTCAGGCACTCGCTCTCTTATCAGCAGGGAGATAGTGATCGGCCCCAAGGGGCGTCCCATTTCTCTCTTTTCTGCTTGCTAATCTCCCTTTCCTTTCCATTTTTCTGTTTGTGTCAAAGATCGACCATATGATCCTTTTAACTGCTCTTCTCCTGCCAATTTTCATTCTCCTGAATTCCAAACGACAAACTCGCACTGTTTGCTTGGTGATGAAGTGCACAGCCTAGTTAAAGTGGGCAGTGGTACAAGCAGTGGTTGGGTGTGGATGCAAATGTGAAGACTGTGGTTGTTGCTACACAACCAAAGGAAAAGACCTTTTCTATGTGCAACATGAAAGCATGGGCAGCTCACACCAGAGCTGGGATCCAAGGTCTTAATCGCTTCCCGCATTTGCATAGATAACAGCCTTCGTAAAGACACTGCAGTGGACCGAATCAATCGCTAATGAGGATATCGGCCTGGATGTCAAAGAGCGTTGCTGGCTGCTATTATCAGCCCTCCCACTTAAATTGTAATCCAATTAATTTTCTCATTGTTGAGTAAGTAATAGCTGCTAAAATACTGTTTTTAATAAAAAATAGTCCGAAAAAATGAGGAGATAGGTCAGATGAGTCATGAGAGCAGCAACTTGACTTTACATAAGTTCTAAAACCTCCTATTCCATCATCATGACAACAGCTGTTGGTTGTTTTTGAACTCAGAATTTTAGCATGAGTTAAGAAAAAAAAACAAAACAAGGAGCTCGAGACTGAGACCAGCGAGAGTGTGACTTATGCACACCTTTTAGTTTATAGAATAATACAAACACTGTCAGGCGTGATCTGAAAGGCAACAGGGAGGGGGCTGTTTGAAAATCTGATAATCACTTCATTTAAAGCATTCGACCCCCACTTTAGACCAACAAAAAGGGTGACAAGATTTACAGGAGAGACTTCCAGGTGTGGAAAGGCAGAAAAGAGGAACCTGGGAATGTAGTGCATGAAAGGGTTAAGATAAAGGGTAGGGGAGAGGGGCTAGGCTTACAGTGACAGCCACCAGCTGCATGCAATAATCCCCAAGCCTCCATCATGAACCTTTTACATTTTTGTGTTAGAGACAGTGTGTGTATGAGAGTGGATATCTGGTGGACAAGGACATCCGGTAACAAGAGAGGACACACAGTCAGACAGCGTTTTACACCTTCTTCCTCTTGTCTCTTCCACCTTGTAGCTCCCTGAGCTCCTTTTTGCGTTTTAACCACCTAGTACACACAAAGGACACGCCTGTAAAACCTGTTGCGCTGTTTTATCATTTGCAATGGATCCCCACAAAGCCTGTGAGTGTTTCTCATTACCCAGCGTGCTCAGTGGGCCTATAAGACGTGGACAGACATTTCATCTTGCACCAGAATCCCGAGAAACACTGAGCCGAGCCTGCAACTCACTGTGTGACAGGAGCAACTGAGACCCACCATGCCTCACCCCCCGAAGTGTTATGAAAACCCTACTATGTTGCTATGGCAACTGGCAGTGTGTACTGCACAGACAGATTATGTATAAGGCATGTTTACTGAAAACAATAAATTCCAGGATGCTTATATCAAGAGGCGAGCCTTGTTGGGTAAGGCTCGTCCAACCAGGCTGGTTTTCTGTTGAACGGGTCGAGGGGGCCGCACTAACCAGCCAAAGATGGAACGTGAAGGGGATGAAGCGCAAGTGAGGCACAGTGAAAACACATGTCTCTTAAAATGTTAGCATAATGCCATTACCAAGTTAGCTTAAAGCCAGCAGGCCTGTCACAAAGTGTTCGTAAACAACAGGAACCAATCTCTACAGGAACAAAGCCATGTTATGGATTCCGTCTACAAACACCAACGTGAGGCCAGGCCAGACACAGAGCGGCTGACGTGATGAGCAAACAGAGATTGACACAGGCGCAGTGGGCCTCACATGCAGAATAAAAGCAGCATGACATGATTTTCTCCAAAGGGAAGGGACGGTTAGCAAAGGGAATGAAATAAGTCATGTATGCCACTATTTTCAGCTTGAGAAAATATATATAAATATGTATATGTAAACATCAAAGGTAAAAGCAAAAATAAAATGTAAAGAAAATCATTGTAACTGATTTGCTGCGCTCCAGTTTTCTCAGACGAAGGGAGCTATTTTAATAACTTATAAGAAGCAGCAATGTCAAACCATTTCTGCACCAGGAAAAATAGACAAACAGAAAAAAAGTCAGTGTTACAGTTTTTACACAGTAGCACAGCACAGAAGCCATAATCCATTATTTGTCAGTGATGCTGTGATTTCATCCACTAAAGGAAAGGGAGCACTTCATTATCTGCAGGCAAGTCTTTACGAGCAACCTCACACATTTTTACAGCATGGCAAACACACAGTAAACACTGGGACGGCGCTGCGCTTTAGCATGTAATTAAGACACAGCTAATTAGATAGTGGACAGTAAAACAGTGAGGAGAATCGTAAAAGAGGGAGCAGAGACAGGTCTAAGTGAGGGATCAGGTACAACCAACAGACGTTTAAGTCAGGAAACAGCAGGCCACTGACAAATGATCGAGGTAGAGTTTCTCATTTCTGCTGCCTTCTCTGTGGCGAAAATGTAAATAACAGACTTTCTTAGGTAAAAAAGAAAAGACCCCCTCACCCCCGAGCTCCCCCATGTCCACCATCCATTCATCCCGCTATTCTTCTACTCCCTCTGCTACTATGCAGTGGTTGGTCCCATGAAACAGGGGTCAAGGTACTAATGGAGGACCTTGTGGCCTTGTGTACCTCTGGAAACAGCCCCACCACCACCACCGCTCCCTGCTCTCTTATAAATCAAGCAGGCTTCATTGAGAGTGTCAGAGTCCTCTGATGTCCTAGCCATGTCTCATTTCAAAGTCCTCCTGAAGGCTCACACGGTTCCACGTTTACTCACTGGACACAAGGGAGAAGTGTATGTGGGAGTGAGTGTGGGACCCAAAGAGGGAAAGACAGACAGAAACAGAGAGTGAAAGAAAGAGAATGAGTTGGGGTTCAGAGAAAAAAGTAGAGGGAAATTAGGAATAGAGAAGACGTCCCTTGGGGAAAGGGGGCCTCTAAAACAAATGTTTATTTAGTAACTATGCTGCATTAAACCTCTTATTTGAAAGCATCTACAATAAATCACACCATTTTGGGAAAGTCATTATCGCACCAGACGATGTGTGTGTGCACGCAGGGCATTTGTAAATGTGGTGTAGGTAAAAATGCCCTCCTCTACTGCACATGCACCGTTTAAAATGCGTTCACAGAATGCAATCAAAACATCATTTTCCCTCCCTTTATGGTAAAGTGAGGTGAGCATTCTACACAAGAATGAGTGATGGTTGAGATAATGACATTCTGTGGTTTCCTTTAGTGGATGCATTTATAACAAAGCCAGATGAGTTACATATGGATGTAAAATGAATGTTTTCCTGACCACAACTTTTGTTGTTACATATATAGTCTTCCTACACATCATCTACACAATACTGAGGGCATCTTAACAAAACCAGCGGCACATAAATCTCTCTTGAGGCATATAAAGTGAAAAGACCACAACAGCAACTCTACGCAATCAACAAAGCTTGAAAAAAGTCCAAATGTAGTGAAGGGAGAATATCAAGAAACTCGCAATGGTACTTTAAAGGACACCGCTCCAAGAAATACGATAATATAGTAGTAGTTTGATATTTTGTGAAATGTCTTTCTAATTTGAGAGTTAAAAAAATTCCGTTCACTCTCACATCTGTCTACGTAGCTGGAGCCAGCGGTTAGCTTAGTTTAGCACGACGACAAAAAAACAGCTCGTCTGGGTCTTTCCAGAAGAAACAGAATCTGCCTACTGGCACCTCTGAAGCTCGTTAATTAAAATGTTATAACTTGTTTGTTTAAGTTGTTAAAAGAGAAGTGTAAAAACGACAGCTGAGTGTTTTATGGGGGGTTATATGACAAAGTGTTCTTCTGGCTGGGAGCAGTTTTTGAAGAATCACTGGATATTGGAAATGTACTGGTACCTGCCATGAAACAGTCCAGCACGGCACATATGTTAGCTAAATGTTCTTACCTTTGGAATATGGGTGTAACGGTATGCAAAATACACAACATCAGTGTATTTATTTATAATTGAGGTTTTAAAAAAAGGCATTCATTTCAAATGTGGCCATATTTATTACTGACTTTTGTACGACGATGACCTGTATAACCAACCCTCCCAGCATTTACTGTTCTCCTATGCGATGTATGATTTCGATGTGATATTCCTTTCTCTCTCTCTCTCTCTCTTTCTCCTCACCTCAACTGGTCGAGGTAGATGGCCGCCCTCCCTGAGCCTGGTTCTGTCGGAGGTTTCTTTCTGTAAAAGGGGAGTTTATTCTTCCTCCTGACACCAAAGAGAGAATCTCTGGATCCACACTATAATACTATGAGGGCCTCACCAGCCTGTGTGGAGTGCCTTGAGCTGACTTATGTCGTGAATCAGCACAATATAAACAGAACTGAATTGCATCAGATTATATAAATAAATTAATAAATGTCTTTTGAGTCAGTACACATTCAAAATCAACTTAATCATCAAAGCCAGCTGTGATACTTCAGCAGTAGAATTGCAAGTAATAATACCTTTCTCCCTAAACAAAATTGGCAGGTTCTGGCAGTACCATTTAAAACTTGTTGTGTGAACATCATTCATAAGATTATTACATTTAAAAAAATTACATAGTGTCTGCCTCATGTTGAAGAGTAACCTTGTAGCATGCTACAACTGATGGATGCTCCAAAACGTCCAGTTCCAGGAGCAGAAGTATGCATGAATAGGTTTTTATAACAGTAATGTTTGGATCACATGACTTACCAAATTGAGGAAGTCTCAGAATAAATGCACCGTCATACCCTTACTTTGGACGGAGCCAGGCTAGGTGTTTTTCCTGTTTCTCATACTTGCACTAAGTTAAGCTAACCAGCTGCTGGCTGTAGTCTAAAGCTGGATTTATGGCCTGTCTGAACTCCTTGCTGGCTGATCACATATTGTCTTAAATCTCCTCCTCCCATGCCTTTCTGACACTGGATAGGGGGTGACTGTGTCACTTTACGAAACTACAATGTGGTGTAATTTGCTGTGTCACTAGATCATATTCAGGATGAATGCTTACGAACTCACTGAAAACCTCTGAGCCTGTAATAGCGGTCACATTCAACAGGAGAGAGCAGGCCTGCCTATTGCTAAAACATGCAAAGTGAGAGATGATCTCCCTTCAAAAAAAAAAAAAAAAAAAAAAAAAAAAAAAAAACAAGTGCACCTTCTGTTTCACTTGCCACTGCCGTTTCTTTCTCTCACATTTACGTAGTGACAGTGCGGTTTGCTTAATCTCACCTTATCTCCTTTAAATGCAAAGGGTTGGGCTGAGTTTGCATATAAAACAGAACACAAGCTGTCACTTGTGACTTTATTTACAAAGGAGATTTAGAAGATCATGTTGATACTAGTGTGAGGCAGGCAGACACACACACACACACACACACACACACACACACACAAAGTGTTAAACTGCAGGGGTATGTGACACCTTGGTCGTAACTGGTGTTAACCCCCGATGTGTCTGTTGTTTTGAGTGTTTCAAAATGTCTGCTGTTTGAGGCCTGAGAATACGTTAACATCCAGATGAGAGGGAGGTGGTGGGGGGGCTCAGACAGACAGAAAAACATTCCCCAGTCGCTACGCTCATCTCCATAACTCAGTACACAGCCAGAAAGCACTGATCCTGCCAAGGGACATTAATGACCCCACTCCCACCACTGGAGGTGCAGCTACCCGCCGCTAAACAGTTAGGGTCATTTAGGGCCCAATTCACGTCCGCCATTACAGAATCTCATCTTTGTAGATGGGGCCAAACAAATGATTTGTAGCAATCTTGTATGGCTGCGGCCCTGTCGTCAAAATCTAAATGATAGCCTGTGATATCAGTAACACATACTGTAATCATATTGTGTACGGTGGAAATCAAAAAGAACTTTTACAAACAAATAGCATCTAAGCATCCGGGAGATCTGATTCCATTAAGTTAGGAGAGGAACACAACAGCATCATTACAAATAACAATACAGGTCATTGTGTAGTGTGCGCATGCGTTTGTCTATGTATATGTGTGGTTGTTTTTATGCCGGTGAGGTAAACATGTATGTCTGCAATTACTGTCAGCGTGTGGTTTGCTTTTGGAGCACTCCCGTGATAATTAATTCTTCTAAGTTTTTAACCGCAAGATGTGTGCCACGTATCAAGTTAAAGGGCTTTGTTAAAATCCAGAGGTTTTCCTTGCAAAGTTGCACAATAGAAGCTTGATAAATTGTGCAACCCTCCAACAGTGGGACAAGACTGACGGCATCGGTGTTGGTTTGCGGTTCTCTGTTTTATCTGTGTCGTAATATGTTGGCCTGGGGAGCAGCAGATCAAGAGATCGGGCAGATTTATATACATCACCGCCACAACTGTGTGTTAAATGGATTATTTCCAAAAGGCTCAAATAGAAGAATATCATTTACCTGTCACTCTGACATCTTTGAAGCAAGGGCTGAACCTTTGAAAATATCCCAGCACTGTGGTTTGTATATTAGCGCAATGAAACGCAACAGTAGACATCAAAACAGTTTGCATAATGCTGATTATGACACAAAGGAGTAATGTTAACCTTTGCAGGGTGAAAGGCTAATTGTTTTGTTGTTAGAAAAGGTGTTGCCTCCACAGGTGACACATCTCACACACTGTTGCTGGGAGATGACAGAGCATAGGATTAAATATGCGCTTCTTATCTCGGGGACCTTTTCAGCACGGCGAACTATCATTCAGTATCAAATGACATTAAGTTAATGAGGCAAAGATGCTACAAAGAGCAGCAGGTAGTGACTTAGCAGCCTGGTTTGCTCAAGCCTCCCACAGAGGTGCCGAGTGAGGAAAGGCGTGATTGGTTTACACGCCTTCATCCACACCAAATTTGTGTGAGTGGGAAATTGCACGCAGAGCCTAAAGGCACTGAAGGCTGCAAGGCCACTGCCAAAACATCTTGCTCCTCTTAGCATGGATGTGATAATGAATCTAGCACCTTTGGTCGACTTAAAGGAGTCACACTAGTCTGGTAGGTATACAACCAACAAGGAGGGAGAACAGTTCACTCATATACGCATAAATAAAGAGATAAATTATGGCTTAAAATACAACAAAATATGGTAAAATAAAATGATAAAAACAAACTGACTTTTACCATTCATTGAGCTGAGTGATTTTAGCCCCCATGGTGTATCATATCTCCAGAATTCCGCTTTCAGAGACACTTCAAGTAATGGAATTTCATCTAAACGTACAGGTACCGTAACACTATCTGTGAGTGAAATTGCTCAACATATATTTGAGTGGCTGACAATCTGGACGTCTCTGACAGCTAAAAAAGTGTCAAGTTACTTCCTACAACATATAAATGCGTGCCAACAGCCTGAAACGCATATGCAGGCATTTCATTTTTGTTTTCATAAGGGCCTGAACGATGTTATCATCTGTTCAGCTAGCGCTTGTGGGTAAGTTATGTTTCTTGCGAGTGTAGGATGTTTAATCATCCTCCATAAATGTGTTGTTTTTTTTAACGCACATCTGCCAAGGCTAAGGTGTAGACGGCACTGCATGGTACCTAAAGCAATAAAATGGCTGATGTACTGTGTTTCTGAGTCCACTCAAATCTGAGCTACTGCACAGATCCTTAATAATAAAAATGAGTCATATGTACACTTGTAGGTACAGAAGAAGTGAATGTCAGCATTACTTCATAGTGCACATGGAACATGACTTGAGGCCTGCTGCTTTGTTACAAGGTCAGTTCACCAGTTCTCACACACACACACACACACACACACACTTATTTTCTCCCTTTCTACACATTGATTTTCTTCCAAAAAATACCTTATAAAACTTTTCTTCGGATTATCCACAATGATGCTTTCCAGAGAGGGATGTTGAATATTTTTAAATGCTGATTTTAATTGGTTTCAGGACCATGAATGCAACTCTATTGTTCTCCAACGTATTGGAAGTGAAGGCTGAAATCTCAGAGGTGGAGATTCTTAAAACTTGAGCAGATAAAATCAAAATCATCTGCATGGCTGGTTACTGCATTGCTAAACGTGATTTTTTGTTTTGTTTTGTTTTGTAACTTGCACGACTAAACCCTTTACATCATGCAAAAACTATTTGCAAGAGTCACTGATTGGCATAAAATGTCAAAATATCCTCATGATAACTTTGTTGATCAACTACTTTAGTTTAAGAAAGAAACGTCTGAGGCTTTTCTAAAGTCAAAATTTCCCAGCTTCAGAATGACAAATCTACAAGATGTACCACATAATCATCAGCTTAACCAATAATAAAAATAATCAAGATCGAATGTTCGAGAAAGACAGGCACTGATAATGTACAGTTTTACCACTTCCATCCAAAATAGCTGCCAGATGCTTGCAGTTTGTTACTTATCTTTTATATTATGTTGACACAAAAAAGCCTCAGTGTTTGCATGTGTGTGACCGCATGTGTGTGTTCAGTTCCACACCATGTCGGCTCTTAACAGACATGCTAGTGTTCCAAAGGGGCCACTTGAAGCTATCAACACGTCCCCTAATGGGCAAGTTCATGTTTATTCTCTCTCCAGTGGTCACTGCTTCCTCTGGTGTGCCAAGAAAAAAGACAGTCACTTCTATCTCCCGTTTTCTCATTCCTTGTCCTCATCAATCTTTTTGCATTCCCCACTTAATCAATTTCTTTCCAGTTCATCTCCACTCATCTCCAGCCTCCCCTCTCCGTCTCCCCTCCTTCCTCCTCCATCATTCTTTCACTGCTCCTCTCCTCTCCCGTCACACTCTAATCTCCTGGTCTGAAAGGTGTTTCCTGAGGAGGGCATGTGGGAAGACAGGCGGGAGTGATGGATCGCTCCGTGGATGCTTCACTTTGTCCTCTCTCCAGGGCGGGAACAGGGTGGTGATGGGTAAGGGAACCGGCAGGAGTTGGGTAGGTCTGACAGCAGAAGTGCGAGGTATGAGTTCCTTGGAAAGGTGTTGTTGAGGGGGTGCAGGGGAAGTTTTCTACAGTGGACAACTTCCACTGACTTTTTAGGGAACCTTAGTCAATCTACCAGCCTCATTGTAGGGGGATTACTTCCTTAACCCAGTCTGAAAGTCCGCGTTTAAGGGGGTAGTCATTTCAAAAGGTCAATTCATGCTTTCTGTGTCTATATAAATATGATCATCTACCCAAGATCGAGAGGTTACACATGGACAGCTCTGTGGGTGTCCACATGTAGCACAAAATCTCCCGTAGACTTTACACACTGGAAATATGGGGAGTACCCACGTGCCAGGAAAACACAACAAATGCTAGTTTTGAACAGAGCTTGAGCAAGAAGCTTTGCCAGCGTCCACACCTTCCTAATTCATCATTAAAAATGTTGTGACTGAAGTAATGACTGCTGGACTTTAGAGGTGCTTTGATTGGTACATTCTTTCCGATCTGTGACACCCAAACACAGAGGGAAGTTATAAACTCTTCAGAAAGGCAGCAAACTCCATCTGCATACTACTCCACAGCACTTGGCACACTCCAGGAATAATCACTGACGAAACATCCACGCGAGCCATGTGTGTTTTTCTGTGTTTGATGTGAGGGACAATCCGATTTATCTACGCAGTGGCAAACGGACAAGTACTGCATTTGTAGTATGAATAGAACTGCATGTTCATCTGCTGTCCACGTTGGAAATCTGCGTCGGTCTGTGCATGTGGAAACCATGAAATGGCCTTGAAGGTGCAAGAATTTACTGAGTGTGGCTCACATCACTCAGCATTTTTATAAATATGCAATAGCAAATAAGTTGATGTTATATTTGTTTTTTTGTGTTTGGACACAACAACACAGAGCTGCAGAAGAATTCCTACGACAGACAGACCTATGATGAAGACAAGGCTGCATCATAGGTTTTATCAAGACAAAACATCCTGCCAAAACTTGAAATGGCAGTCTGCAATGACTACTGACAGTAATGCGCTGCAAATAGTATTTGCATTTCTAGCAGAGCAGTTCTTGGACTGGCTGAGCAACCAATGAATGCTGCTGCAAGCCAGGTTTTGGATCATTACACTCTAGTATGACTTGATATCAGCCAAGTATTTACAGGTTCCTTTCAAGATCTTGGCTGTTTTGGCCCAAGAATTTGTGTCAGCATGATGTTCAGCAGAAAACAATGCAGCGAAATCCTGACAGGATGCATCAGAAGAGTTTTTAAATTATAGACGTACGGCTATTAACAACTCAATAAGAGTTTCTAAAGTTGTCCTCATAAAACCGGTGAGCTTATTTGACTGACGTTTCCCTGATTCGGTGACACATTGCTGTGTTTAAAGAAGACTGCCTGAAGGTAATGAGTGTAGTTCTAGAAACCTGGAAGTGTTCACATTCACCAAAACATTAAGGCCTTGGAGATGCAGATTAGGTCACACTTCCCTGTTTTCTCCACATTCTGTGATTTAGGATACGTCCAGGTGCTGTGTTTGGTTACACAACATTGGTACATAAAGAGGAGACAGACAAGACAGATAAGCAGGGAGAAGAAGCTGTTCAACAGCTGCCTGCCTGGTTGGGTAACACTCCGGCGGGACCCCCTGAGAGGAGCCCAGCCTTGGGTAACGTCTGCGCTCCAGTCGGGAAGGAAGACTTCAAACACAAGGCTTGTACAACCTCCGCCCCTCTGCAGCTCCCTCTCCTGCTGTTCTCCTGAGCTCCATGGGGGATCTCTGAAGACCATGCCAGCAGTCACCAGACCAAGCATCAGTTATCCTCTTCTATCTACCACAATGCTTCCTTACTGTCACGCTCCCTTCCCTCACTTCAGCTAATGCAGTAAACACGGTTTGATCGCTTACTAGTCACTAGTCGCCCTTAAATGTGGCCAAGTGAGTGGGATTGCCCCTTGGTAAGGCGGCAACGTTATGTCACCAACCTCAAAAATTTCAGACACTACAAAATAAATCAAACTGTATCTCAGGCGTCTGTGGTGGCACCGCCATAACCTATTCCATACCCTCTTGCGGCAGCCCAAAATTCAGTTTTTTAAAAACAAATCTAGTGTTTTCAAAACATTTCTAGGAAAAAAACTAAAAAATTGCAGCAGGAATGTGCACAACTTATAAATAAATACACTCCTCACCACCAGTCCTCATTATAAACTCCCTACAGCCCTGTCCCCTTATCCTTTGTTTGAACATCACAACTCCGCTGGCAGCAGAAATCCACATACCAGGACAAGGTCAGATGCCCAATTAATTTCAGCAGGACTGTCTAATATTTAGTTTCTGTAGGGAGGTTTGTGTAACCTAAGGGCATGGTTATCTACATGTGTGCGTGAATCTGGTGTAAGAAAACAAAAATCTTCGAGTGAGCAAACATGTGACCAAATGGTGTTTTGGTAAGGTAGCGTAGGCCTTGGTAGAAGCTTATTCACGAGGCGATTCGGCACGACCTCAGTAAACACAGTCAGTTCACAGGGAAGTTATGGAAAACTCTGCTCAACGGCTTGATGAAAAACTACAGACAAACACCAGAGAGACCTGGATAGCCTGGTGCAATTTACAAGAAATAAATCCAGGAAAAAAATAATTCAAAAAGAGGCCCTCATTACCTGAAAGCATGTCTACAACACATTTTAATCCCGATACACTATGGTCAACATGTCATATCAAATCAGCCGAAAAGTGCTCTTGCTGCAGGAAAATCAAACAGCCACAGCTGACAATCTGGGAGACAGGGCCCCAGGGACCCAGGGTAGCTCAGCTGAGGACATTACTGCACGCAAGGCAACCCCACACACACCCTAATATACACAGACACACACAAGAGTCTGGTGGCAGACAACAGTCACCCTGTCATCTTCGATTGCGGGCAACTCATGTTGGACCAGCGACACCTCACACACAGCTCAGTGGGCCTCGGCCCCCCTGGTGTCCCACTGCCGCCACAGAGGGAGTGCCAGAGAGTTACTTCAGCTCTGCAGAACAAACACAGAAATCAGTCTGTCTAAAAAGCATGTAGTCCAGTCAAAAAAATCTCTAAATATATCCCACTGCCTTGGCCTGTAATTTGGCCTTGTAACAGACATATCAATTGTGTAAGGGTGGATTTAACTGAGCAAAACTGATATGACCTTGACAGTGTTGAGCACACAGTAAAGCTGGAAGTCTGGGATGATGGAGTAGCTCGTGGTTGTAAGTTCGACCGCCCTTTAAACAAGGGGTCACCTAAAAATAAACCCACGGCTAAATATGGGAACATAAGACAGGCCTTACATGTGCAAAGATCAGGGTTAAACATAATGTAGTCATCGTACTTCTGTTTGTTCAAAGAGCCGTCAGCGCCGCGTTTTCCATCTATTGAGTTTAAGATGTTGCTGCAAGTAAAGACTATCATTAGAAATCAGTTACATCCGGCATAGAAAACGTGTTGACAAACATCTTTCGCTCCAGGCTTGTTTCAGCTCACATAGCAGACTGCGGGCTCACATGTGTTTGGCAGATGGCACCGAGTAGATGGCACATGAGGTCAGAAAGAGCACTCAGCTGTATATCTCTCATACGTACAAGCCCTCCAGGAATGTCTGTACAAGGCCAAGCATTATGGCACCTCACCACTGCTGTGTAGGTGCTTGTGGGTACGTGCACTTGTTGATACAGCGCAGACGGTGTGAAAATGACAGACAACACCTCTGCTCTCCATCATTAACATTCACAGGAGGATATCCAGAGCTTTTACTGTCAACCTGTGCCTTTTACAAGTGTTTAATTAATAACCCTTTACTATCCACATTCCATCCGGCATGTTACAGACACACTCTTCCAATTATGTCCAAATGTACACAAAATAGGTGCGTGTCTCACCGTGTTAACTGGAAGATATGACCTGCAGCGTCAGGAGGTGTTTGCAAAGTTTGCTGTGAAGACGAGCTTGTCAAAGATACACAAACCTACAATAAAATTAAGTTCTTACATTTGGTAAAAAGAACTGCCAAAGTGTCAGGACAGTGGCTGACAAATGCAAATTTAAGGTAATTTAACAATAAACAGTTTGTATTTTGAATGAAACATCCTAATGTCCTACTAAACTGGTACATTCAGCATAACTGTCCAGCATTTTGTCACTCAGACGGACATTTCTCCTCGTATGCATATAAAAATCTAACAAAATAAGGTTGAACATGCCATTTGTCCATAAAATGCTATACATCTGCCCAGCTGGCTGCAGCTGCAGGGACTTTTTTACATACTCAATTTAATTCGAGAGAGCTGTGTTTTCTAGCAACCAGTATCGTTCGATAGCGAAAAACACGTCTTAATTATTAATAATGAAATCCCTAGTGTGACACAAGCCAAGAACTACTAAGACTGGCTGGTACAATCCGTCCTAGAGCGAAGACAGAAACAGGAGCATACTTTAGCGAGAGAATTATGAGCTCCTTGAGTTTAAATAACAATGTGGTCAATTTATGCATTATTATTGGAGGCCTATTCGCATCTGTTGATAGAATTTCTTTTTCATTAAATGATCTGATAGCATCTCTTGCAGATAACCCAAAAAAAACAACGTTAGGGGTTCTGGGACCATGTGTTCTTTCTTCAGATCATTGTGCTACAGCCTGGGGCGAATTTGTGTAAGTTTGATATTAACAAACTGTGATCTTTTTTTATTGCAAAACAACTGCTTAACACTTCTATAGCAGCACCTGACATCTGGACGTGGATATTCACTATTTTAGTTAAATACATGTTAAAGGGGCCAAGAAAAGGCTTAAATGCCAAACCCACATAAATAGATAGAAATTAAATGATGTCTTTTCTAGTTTGCGTTTGCAAACTCATTCATAACTGTAGTCCATATCTCACACATCTTTCCTTCATACATCATGGGCAGAGAGGTGTGGAGAGGATTTCCTTTGGCTGCTGATCTGTATCAGCTGCTCTGGTCTACCTGACATAAACCTCCATGAGAGAGCACAGATAACACCACAGGAAATTCCCAGAGAGATGTGTAAAGAATCTGAGCGGAGTTAGCACACGTTAGTGTTGTTAATTATGTGCAGCACCAGACACAGGCTCCAGGAAAGGTTTTATCGGTTCTTAGTAAAGAGATCCCCTGTTCCATCCCATCAGATTTACAATGTCTAATTGCACAGATTAAATTGCATAGTGAGCGTTCGTGTGAGTGGTTGCCAAGGCCAACATGTGGCATAGGAAACACATGGAGCTCCAATAAACTATTATTCAGCGATTCAGATGGGTCTGAATTGTGCAACAGCTTGCCTGAGATCCACCAACAGATGAGGGAACCTACTATTACAGACTTACAGGTAACTCTGAGGGCCTTATTGGTATGTGGACAGCAGGCCTATCGTCAAAGCAGCTCCCACATCTCTGCCACCGTCTTTGCAGCATCATGGTAAAGCTGACCAAATGTGTGACGCCTTCAGGACTGTTCAAGTGTTGGGGCTTGAGGGGCTGCTGAGGGTGACCCCTTATTGTTAGGTGCTCCCTTTGTGGTCATACTCCTCACTGTACTGAGAAGAGGAAAAGAAAGGCCTTCTCTAACAGTCGGTCATGCCCCAGTGCTCCTGGCAACAACAGGTCCAAAGGACGCAGACCTGACTGGCCTATATTGGCTTGGCTCTCAGTTAGCGGTGGCGACACTAGCCCCCTGTCAGCTGTCCCATTCGGGGCCGGGCCAGCCCTTTATTAAAGCTTTGAAGAGTGCTGAACAAAGGGGCGTCCTATGTTTAGATGATAGAATGTAAGCAACTGGTTTTCTGCTTGGGCAACACAAGACAAAGAAGCTCCTTCTGAATACGGGGAGTACGCGAGAGAGAGTGAGGGAGAAAACTAGAGAGGGAGGGAGACAGAATGAGGGGTCCACCCCAAGTTGTCGAGATAGTCAATCAGATTTCTGGATGAGGATTACTTTGATGAATTGAAAATCACGGCGGACTGGTGGGCGTGTGTGGGAGGACCAGAAGGCTGTCAGAAAGAAATGCAATTATTATCACAGGTGGTTCCGATGCCCTGGCGATTAATAACAAAACCACAGAGCCGAGGCTTAATTACAGGATGGGATTTGCCATAATATACCCTGTCTACTACACTATATACAGTATACGCCTCACGTAACTACACCAGGTGAAGCTACAGAACAGAGGCTGGCTGATATTTTTGGACACAACTGGGTTGTTGCAGGGTTATTACAATGACTGTATACTGTATGCTGGCAAAAAGAAACCACAGAGCAGCAGTAAAAGTTTTATATGCTATTTACTGAGTTATTACCTAAAATTAATTACAGGTAATATTTACAGTTTAAGATTTACTATAAACTTGATACTGCCATCAAGTTTTTGATTCAACTGCACTGCACTTGAAAATCCAGTTCTGCAGCAACGATATCCCATTTACTATCCACTGAAGTGTTTAGACAAGATTAAGGACAAAAGGTTAATGATGTAAACAAACTAAAACGCTTCCTGACACATTCCTAAAAATGATTTATGAAACTTGTTGGAAGCCGTTTGTCCCTGAATTTTACGGAATGCACTGTCACTCACTGCAATTACCTGAGCACATCATGGGTGTAATCAACAATCTCCAGCATCTACAAGAACTAGGTGTTCCCAACTTTACTTTGGCAAGCAACTTACCTGCCAAATACCAGAAGCAATAAGTTTTTGTGTATATTTACGAGTATCCACACTTTACTCTCGATGTGTAGGCACAACACTGTATATGCACACACATACCTGGTCATGGCTGGCTTGGAGGGTGCTCCCGGTGCCATGGAAAGTCATTTGCACAGGGGAGAGGGTCAGATAGGTCACAAAATCCTTACCACTCTGCGCATCACTGTACTGCACCTGGAAGGGAAAAGCAGATAAAATGAGTCACCTCACAAATCAATATAGGGAAAAAAAAAAAAAACACAAACAGGTAAATGCACGAAACAAAAGGGAACTGGAGCATCTCACGCTTTCGGTGGGATACAGTTTTGTGTTTTTGGAAGTGGCTGGCTTGAGAGGAAATCTTGCATGTCTAATTGCCACCACAGAGCATTTGTGGACAATTATCCCACACCATGCAGAGATGGCAACGGAGGGGAATGGATGCAAGGGTGTGTATGTGCAGCATGCAGGGGGGGAGGAGGAGGAGGGTAGAGAGGGGGTGATTACATCACTGGCGACCCCTCATCATTGAGAGGTTAACTCTGCAGGCATTCCTAAATGCTGTGCAATCAGTACTGTTATGACATGATGCTCCTCTGGGACAGTCTGCTCCTGAGATGCGAGGCTTTTGGTAATACTGCCTGCTTGTCTGCCCTACTTCTCATTGGCTCTCAATCTGTGCATGCATGCGTATTCACATGTGTTTATCTGTGTGCGTGTGCATGTGTTTGCCTGGCCTACTTATGCCCGAGACAGCTACGGGCATCTCAATAAATAGCACAAATAACTGTGAGACCTGAAAGAAGAGAAACATCTGACTGATGCACAGAGGCGAAGGAAGAGGAAGAACAAGAGAGGACGTCTCTGATTCAAATTGGATTTACACTTCAGTGAGCAAAAGGAAAAAAGTAAGCCAGCAGGTATGGAAGGTTAAAGCTATAACAGCCTGAAGCTTCAACAGTACAAATGGACTGCACTTTAAACTACTCAGATAAATCAGGCAGAATAAAAAGGGGCAATTTTGGAATTTGTGGGCCATAATAAGGGGAATTTGTTACAACTGAAATGCATTCAATAATCATAATACACAAACTATTTTATATACTTCTGTAGATAAACAGTTTTTGTGAAGGTCAACATTATAGAAAGATGTGTTCAACAAGCTCAAATTCACCATTTTTATGTCAGCATGTGCTGAATTTATGTACAACGACGTTGTCTCTATATTTTTGTTGGCTGAGGGGTTTTAAATTATTACCTCGTGTTAATCAACAGAAACCGTGCGCCATAAAACACAAGTCAGTGTGTTGCATCTGCAGGTGCATTTTCCTTTGCGCACGCTAACTTTCCTCACTAGATCAAAGTTTCATCTTATCTAGCCCATAATTTAGTGGCTATACATGTTGAACGTGTGTGTGCGCACATGTATGCGCGCCCGAGTGTGCTGTATACGACCTGTGACTGAAAGCTTCCAGAGGATGGTGTGTGTGCGTCTCTCTCCGAATGAGTTATGCTCAGAGCAGCCAGACACATGGAAGTCTGCCTATAAAGACACACTCTCATCATAACAGACACAAACACACAGAGATGTGAATATGTGCTTACGAAGATATGAGAAATCATGTGACGCTGTGTAAAAGCGCGCACATACGTAACTGGCTTGCATGTGCGCACACACCTGTTGATGAGGAGATGGGCCCACGGTGATAAATTGTGGAATGCTATCTGTTATGTGTATGAATGATGAATGCAGTAAAGCGAGCCATGGAAAAAGCCTTCCCTGACAAGTTAATCTCCAATAAATTCTCCAGACTTCAACATTAAGGAGAGCGCAAAAGAAAGAAAGAGGAGTGAAAAATAAGAGTAGGGGTGCTTTTTAGGGGTAAGAACAGTTTGGTAACCAGAATCCTATGTCAGAGAGTTTGGAAATAAATGAATGAGCTAAAAAATTCAGATTCTTCCACAATCTTGAGATTAATTTCTGCCAATAAAAACGATGTGGAAAAATATTTGTTGATGATGTATTTTTCACAACAAAAAGCAAAACTTAACAGAAAGTGACATTTTAAATGAGATCTGAAAAACTAAACAATAATGTTCAAGACTAATAAATGAAACACTGTTTAAATGCAAAGTTTTATTCAGTGAGCTGCTTTGAATCACACACACTGCAGCACCTGCTCAGATTTCTTCCACTGTCCAAAATATATGTTGTTCAGGTGTTTCGATTTATGTTTGACCTGTTGTACTGCTGTTAATAAGAAATACCTTACATTCAGTAACATGTGTCTGTCAGTTATGTAATCTGACGTTGAAAACTTGGATTTATGAACTAAACTCACCTACGAATTATAATCGGAAGAAACAGGAACAAAACAGGCAGGCAGCAGCCAACGTTTATAAAACGGTACGCTAATGTTAATGTAACACTGCTAATGTAACACAGGTGATGTGGATGTTTAGTCGGATATCTTTCGTATCTTTCATGTCATTTTAAGAAGTAAAGAGTCATTCATACGACTGTAGAAGTCTCAGCTATATTATTTACTAGTTTGGGGTTTTCTACATAATTAACACCACTATGGGGTCTCAGGTTAATATGTATTACCGTCAGGTGAAGTAGTATTTCATCTAACCTTTGTTGGGTTTCATCTAACAAATGAACTCATGTAAAATCACACCATAGATGACACTGCAGGGTCTTGATCCAAATATTTACACTTGTTACTTTTATTAAGCCAATCAGAATCCTCTTTACTGAAGGGCACTTTGATAAAACCACTGCTGACTTAACTATTTTATCATGTTATACTACATGCATAGGATCTTATTTATTTGTTTGAATTTGTTTTTAGAATTCGTCCAATTTGACATTTGTTTTATTTGTGACTTTGTTCTTAACAGGTGCCATAAAAATCAAGTGACTATTACTGAAATCATCCTTTCGATATTCATTAAAGAAATATTGCTGATCACCTGTATGAATGATTTACATTTATTTAGTATCTCTTCTTGAGCTAAACTCAGCTAGTAAACAGGATTGTCATGAGCAAGAGAGTGACCATCTTCTGAAAGATGTTGCTGGTCTTCAGCGGAGAGATCAGATAGCTGCACTGATGCTAATGCTAATGCTAGGTGAGGACGAGATGAGAGCAGTTCACAGGTTGGAAACAAAAACTCGGATTTACTGAAGCGAGTCTGTCTGGTGCACCAGCGAGACAGACAGGAAGAAGCCTTTTTCCATTAACCTCGGGATAGACAAGAATAGCAACTGTCGCCACGGTAACCAACCATACACAAAAATGGCGACAGCTGTTGCATCAAAGTGCTTCGAGGATATACATTTAAAAACACTAAAATGAGACTAAAAAGCCAAACTAAAATGTTTTTAGATTCTCTCAAATATATACATGAATAAATATTTTCATCAAAAAACAAAAACTAAATCAATATCAGGTACCAAAGCCCCGGTGTGAAGACGTCTGGACTGTGTGGTTACGTTTTAGTGTGTGAAAACAAATGTCTGCAACTTTGTGTGTGTGTGTGTAACTGTCCTGCATGCTGGTCCATGTAGGTAGTACGAAGCGCCGTGGCCCGACTCTGTGATGTATGGTGTAATCATGCTGTCTGATCAGCGGGCACTCGGCTCGGTTCATCTGTTGCGAGCTGTCAGAGCTCCAGCTGAGGGTGAGGCCCTTTAATGGTGCTGGAGGAAATATGTGTTCTCTCGCAGCCTCTCACTGTAAAGAGATATACACTTGGATATATCAAGTTTCGAATAATTCTTAACTTTTCTGCGTGAGCGTGGCCCTGCATGTGTGAATGTTTAGTTAATGGAAACCACCAAGGTAAACACGAGGCTGGACGAGGTTGTGTAATCAAATAACAAAAGGAAGTTTTTCCTTTGGTCGTGATAAAAGTTAATATTAAGTTAATCTAATCTAATCATTTCATCGAAACCTTCACATCACACATTGGGAACTCTGTTAAGTAAATTGTTAATGTGTTTAATTACTATTTTCAGGTAGGAGGGTGAGTTCTTTTCTATTATGTGACAGTATTTTTCTAATAAGCTTAACAGAAACCTATTATTATGAGTTTTTTAATGATATTGTATATTTTAAATATATATTACTGCATTCTGTTCTCCCATTTACAGGTAAAGTTATTCAGGACGACAGCCTTCTCTCTGAATTTCCTCTCAAGGTTTCAGTCACTTTTTGCTTTTTTTAAAGAGATTTTTAAGACAGTGTGTCAGTCAGTTCATCACTTTAAAGGCTGGAATATCTAAACAACTATTTGATGGATTGCCAGGAAATTTGGTACAAAGCCCCGAACAAAGTATCCTAATGAATTTGGTGATCCCCTGGCTCAAGACTCTTAGTCCTGGTGAATTACTCTTTGTCTTTCCCTGATGCGCTTGAGTTTCTCTTTGTTTTTCTCTTTGTCCTATTAGAGATGTTGAGCTGGATCTGGAAACATTGCCGCTGTAAGCCTGCAGTGCCCAGTGACACACCACATGTGATACTGGACAATATAAGTAAACATGACGCACTCCAGCCACCAGCCAAATTCTGGTTAAAACAGCAAAGTTGGCAGGTCACCAAAACATCGCTTGGAGGTTTTTTTCTCTCTTGGTGGCTTTTTGATAAAACAGTCAAAGTGCCTGATTATGTTGAGGATTTACCAGTGAGTCTGACCTGGAGGCAGGAAAGAAAGTCGCCTGATCTGCCAGCATCAAAGAACATTATGGCATCATCTCATTTGTGATGATTTGGCGGAAACTAAAATAACGAGCATCTTAAAAACAAACAGTCTATTCTCCCATCCAGCCTGTCTGTTTTGAGTGCGTGTTTGCATGCATCTGTGAGTGCATGCATTCTAAACAGGCCCAACTAATCATCCCAGGTCCCATCACAGAAAACAGCGTCTAATCCACTTCCTTCAGAGACAAAGAAGCAGGAGAGTTACGCAAGTCCCGCGATTGATCGGCGGCACTAATGTGGAACGACCTCTGACATCTGGCTTCTAAAGCTGGATGGCTCCTCTTCCAGCGCTCCTCTTCATTCGAACAAACATGAGCATGCACAAACTAAAAAAGCGATCACAGTTCAAGCAAGCACGCTCAGAATGTACGTGACGTCCACAAATATGCATGTCCGCTACAACAAATACACGAAGGCAAAGAGGCACACAAATTATCCATATCACGAGGACTATGTTACGTAATGTGGTCAACGTAATTACAAAAACAAATACTTAGGTGTGTTGGTGTGTTATTCCAGATAAAAACCACAGAACAAAAGCATTGCAAGACTAAGAGCTTCCACGAGTGCAGGCGGTAAATAGCCCAAGAGCAGTTAAGTAACTTTGACTTTACTACAACAACCTCGCCCTTTCAGCTGAAGGACGCCGTCATTGTGGGTGAGGAACAATTAGAAGTTCGAGCTGCGCCACTTCAACGTGGACCCGAGAGGTCAAGAGCGTTTGAAGCA
The DNA here is from genome assembly GCF_000690725.1 of Stegastes partitus. Classification (NCBI taxonomy): domain Eukaryota; kingdom Metazoa; phylum Chordata; class Actinopteri; family Pomacentridae; genus Stegastes; species Stegastes partitus. The sequence goes on from NW_007579437.1 coordinate 66,860, forward strand.
CACTGTCAATATACCTTTCGCTTGTATTAATGGCAGGAGGTTGAGGGCAAACAAAGCTGCAACTCTACAAACTTCAAGTGTACTTTGCCTGAATCACAGAGAGAAGTCTTGAGACAAAACATGTTCCATGTTCTGTGGGAGCCACTCCATTGTGCACAACTTGAGTATGTTAATAGCCTAAGTGTGCTGAGTGACCAGAATCACACAAACCACAGTCTGTCTCATGCAATCAAACATGTCAATCACGTAATGCAGTTAACGTTGACAAAATTGATTAGCTTTAATTTCCTGCACAGTCAGAAGGCTGTTGTTTCAGCAGCGTGGAGTCTTTTGTTACTCATGCCAGAAACTCTCAATAAGGCATCGACACAAGGTTTGGTGCTAAAATTATAAAACAACCAGAGGTCTGATTGGAGCGGAGCAATTATTTGACTTCAAATCTAAACTTTGAAGCAATAACCAAATCACAAAGGCTGAAGTTTATAGCATGAGGCTATTACATAATGAGGCAAATGTCGTAATTTAATTTTCATTCAGACAAATTGAAACTTCAAAGGTGCTTCGTGCTTGAGTATTTACCAACAAACACGACCTGGCTGAGGCGTGCATAATGTGGTTTAGCTAAGTCTCATTATTTAACAGCCACATCACGTACATTCAACTGCACGTCTGACTCAGAGTGTCGTGCAAAAGCTTTTACATTTCATGCCGTCCTCCTTGTGTGACATTCTCGCTTCTGATGGCGCGTCATGCGGTAATGCTCCATCACATGTTTTACATTTATTACACAGTGAATACTGAACTGAAGCTTTATTTAAAACAAATTATAATCTAATCAATATCTGTCAGAAATCAAAAATAGTTCTGTCAGAAGGTTTTAGTCTGACTATACTGCGGTTCAACAAATCATATGGAGATACTTCAAGCATGACTGTGATTATCCACTTGTTTTGTTTTTTTTCCAACAGCTAGAAAAACACTAGTGCATGTTTCATGTTTAAGAAGTTCCTTCTACTTGGCTTGATCCACTTGGCTCCTCCAACTGGCCTTTTCTCTTCCCACAACAGAGGTATTCTTTCAAAATTTTAGGTGCTATGTGAACTGAAAATTAGGGATATTACCACACATTTTGGTAAATACCCTTATTTACCTTCTTGTCAAGAGACTGGCACCAGTCTCATATTAAAAAACCAGGTTACAGCCAGCAGATGCGGAGTCTTTCTTTGCCAGGCGCAGTAAATTCTCCAAGTCTTATTGTTACCATGAGGCTGCCGAGACAGGTGAATTTTTTTTAAAATTTTCAGACAGAGCCAGGCTAGCCGTTTCCCATTTGCAGTGTTTATGCAAAGCTGAATTTGTCTGCTGGCTGCGGCTTCATATTTAGTAATCTTAGAGTGATATTGATGCGCCATATTCTAACACTCAGCACGAACGTGAATACGAGCATTTCGTTGTCAACACTGGGTTTCAGAGCAGACTTTTTCAATTTTCACTATTTTTTCATCAAGGGGAAAAAAAACGATGTAAACTGCTTTCCCATGTTTGCACAGTATGAGAAAACCAAACTATTGGTGCAACATATTTTCTTTAGTTGGAAAAAAAAAACATTCAAGACAATACTCTCATAACAGTGTATTGTTCTCTGACCACTGTTGTCTTAGCATTAACAAAATATCCAGTGATTTGGGCACAGGAAATACCACACAATGGCAGTTATATCATGTTATTTTTCATCATTAAGTTGTCATTAAAACACTCGGGACTTTGTCTGCAGTTTGTGAAAGAGCTCACTTAGTCAATAAGGGGTTCAGACTGGAGAAAGAATGCAGTCCAGAGTATTTCTGAGAACAGCGACTAGTGTGCAGATAAAGAAGCGAATTGTTTTGGATTCCAAACAAAGTGCCACACACCCTCCATCTCCCCATGCAGAGAGAGCGCGCTGGCACACAACCGCTATCGCTGCCTAGTGTTGAGAATCACATGAAATATGATCAATACTATTGAAATACAAAAGAACAAAGGCGAACAGAAAACGATTATGCTGCATATTCAAATTTGCAATATGCTGTGCTGGCACTTGAGGGTATTTGATTTAAAGGTTTGCAAATGGGCTTGATTGTGGTGTAAAAACATCATCACTCAGTTTTGCCAAACACACACAGACGCAGGCATACGCACCAACACGCATACAGAGGGCCACCATGTAAGTAGAGAGACGGTTCGCCGAGCCAGCACAGCATTAGCGGTCTGATTTATACCACCGACAAAACTTGTTTTCGAAGATCGCTCTTCACACAAATATGCCGCAGAGTGCAGCTGGAAGCCATCACACTGCCGCAGAAATCAAACGTGGTGGGATTAGCCATCCCAAAATGTATTTTCTAACGCAAATCCCAGAGTAAACAGAAAGTAGAGGAATGAGATGATGACAAGGAGGTTGGAAACAAACTGTTAGAGTTCTTTGAACGTTTGTACCAGATCAGGCGTTTGATGTTGATACAGAGAGATGAGAGTGAGCAATGGAGATCAGGGAGGCAGGAGAAAGAGAAGAAGGTGGAAAAAAAAAAAGAGAGGGGGGGGGTGGGTTGTAGAAACTGCCAGGCAGGGTACAAGGTGTAGTCGGCACCATTTGAAGTGGTTTTTCTACACGGCCAAAGAAGGAAGCGGAGAGAGAGAAGAACAAACAACGCAAAAGTGTGAGAAATCCTGGGAACTGCACTGAATGGATATCAACACCAGCCACCCGCCAAGGATAGTGTTTTCATTAACATGGGATTTCCAACACAAAAGTTCTGATTCCAGCACAGCAAAGAGCACAACCCTCCCTTTTCTATAAATCCATCTCCCGCGTTAAGCCTGCCGTGACTAGATAAAATAACTCGGCTGATTGATATCTCTGCTGTGTTATTGCTCTGGACGGTGGAAAGAGCTGATAGATACAGTAGATACAGTACAGTTCAGCTCCTATAGACACAATATGGAATGATAGTCTGGCGTGCTGACCTTTATGCACCATACGCACAAGAACATCTCAAGTCACTTCTTAGATTTTGCAACAGCCTGCGTCATTAAAATTTGAACATGTAACCCATATGAGCGAGTGATGACTGCTGCACTTCTTAAGAGCGATCCTGAGCTCATGTTTTTGAGAAATCCATCTCTGAACACCTCGCATACGCATAAGCAACACAAGTAATCTGTCACGTTATGCCTAATGTAGGTCATCAAAACTGTACAAGCTGGTTAAAGTCTGTGCTACGATACACAAAGTGGTTCTGTCATATTTTCCATTGCAAAACCAGAACACAATCTCAAGAGGGGTGTAATTTCTAATTCATGTTTAAAAAGGTGCCTCATTCACTGTACCTGCCAGTTACTTAGGAATATGGCTTATGGTATTACAGTATGCACAACAAAAGTAATGAGAAGTGTGCTTACTGTTCAGTGTCGTATTGTTTGTTTTCGTGCGCCTCGGGCAAAACTGGGTCAATCTGATTACGCAGTACAAGCAAAGGACAAGGAAACCAGAATGTAATTTAGAATTTAAATCAATAGAACTTTTTCAGAACATTATCTCGTTTCATCGTATTGGACCTGATTTAAAGAGTAGCGCATTCTTCCACTTGCAAGTTTGAGTTATAAGCAATAAAACTCACTGTTGCTCAGTTCAGTACACTTTGAGGCTTTTGTGTTACAGCCTAAAAGCCTTCTCGCATGCTTAACAGGAACAGATATGTTCATATTCTAGCAGGCCGACTGTCTACGAAGGTGGCGAAACGAGTCACATTTCACTCATCCTGTGCGCCCGATAACGTGACCTGAAGGAGGTTTGCGCTTCAAGTCTGTTATCTGACATTTTGTGTGCGTAACTGCAGTGACTGCACATTAATTACACTCTGAGTGCATCGAAAACGTGGGCGACCTACAGCACAACACCGTGTCTGAACGTAAAGAGATAGCTGATGGTGGCTAAACGTTGGAAAATGAAAAACGCCGCACTTTACCGAGTCAGTTTCTTGGTGACTCCTCCACTAATATCCCAATATTGAGAATGCATTTGATGCACTATCGTAACATAAATCTGCCAAAGAATATGACTCACACTGAAATGAGAAGGCTTCAATATTATCTTTATCCTTGAAAGAGGATTGTCAACCTATTAATGTCTAATAAAACATTTAATATTGGCCCACACATAAATGGCAGCATTTTATGACATTCACCCACACTTGCTTCTTCTCTTTGCCCATTTCACTCCCCTCTCCTTCATGCATTTGCTTTTAAATCTGTCACATTCTGCCAGACAAAAAGAGCTGCTCTGATAAACAACCCACTTTAAATAAAAAAAAGCCTACTTGGTTTTTCAAAATAAAGTTCATGCAAATAGGTAGAAAGCACGAGACAGAATAAATCAAGTCTGACAGAGAATCAAAACAGGTCTGGAGCAGCAGATACGTCTCAGCCCAGATGTGCACCATGGCTCCGCTAAGTTATGAAGGGGTTAAAAAAAAAAAGAAGAAAATCATTAGATTTCCATCAATCACTGATTTGTCCATATGACATTTTCCTACTCATTTCTAAATAAGTTAACAGTTAATAAAAGGAAGCGGTGGCAGTCTGTGATGACTAAATTAAGTAAAGTGATGGCAGAATAAATGGGCAGCTGGTGACTGCAATGCCGAGGTCAAAAAAAAAATAAAAAAGTTGGTAAATTTGAGGAAGAATTAAGAACAGAGGAAACAATTATGCTAGGAGGTGCAAAAAGACCATGACTTAAAAAAAAATAAACAGAGAGAGCAAAGAGAAAGATACAGGGACGACGAGAAATCTGTTACGTGGCTGTTACTCAGTACTTCATCCTTGGTCCATGTGTTGTCTATTACCTCCTGCTTTTTTGTTTCTGCCCTACTTCCAGCTCACATACCCGCCGTGCCAACAACACGCTAGCCAAATTAATAGCAAATACACACACACACACACACACGCATACAAACACTCTGGAATAAGTGCCAGCATCCTTGCTCCAAGCTGGCATGAGTACAACACACTGTTGCTTATCCAGTTAGAGCTTCCACTAGAGGCTATTTTCCAATCAAATCAAAAGAAGGGCTTAGCAGGTAGGCCCGGGCCTTTGTCTGTGGGGCTGGATGGATGAAACAGACACTATGAGAATGTCCTCGGTGCTTGCTTGGTTGCTTTAATCCAGTGTTGGGCGGTCACTGTAATCCGCTCACTTGGATAGCATAATTACATTACAAACACAAAGTTACTAATCAGACCAGGAGATTATTGTCAAATTACTAAAAAAAAAAAAAAAAATTCTTACAGTGGATCCGAGTGATTGTTTCTTGTTGAGTGTGGTTGAGAGAAAGCCGGCTCGACACAAAGCAGCGCATGATGTGACCAGTGGAAAAGCAGACAAGTGCAGTTTCTGGCAAAAACATCAGAAATCTGTGGTGATTTGGCCCACAAAAACACATAAGAATACATAAGCCTTAAAAAGTCTGCTGAACATGGCTGCGTAAGCAACCAGAGGTTCTCATTACAAACCCACATGATATGAAACATCCCCTCAATGGAACACATATTGTCTGCATGTCTCAATTACAGCCTGAATTCTTCACTTAAGAAACACACACACACACACACACACACACACACACGAGTGCATGAAAATATGTGAGCGCACTGATGCTTGTTGGTGTAATTATTCACAGAAATGCATGTCAGGATGCACGGAGGGGAAAAAAATATTTAAAACTATGTGTAAAGTTTGTAAAGTTTGGGAACGACAATGACTTAAACTTCACGTACAGGCCACACCGAACCCTTCCATCTCCACTAAACAGAACCTGCTGTGTGTGTGTGTGTGTGTGTGTGTGCGCATATGTACAAGTGTGTTTGGGCTTGGCCGGGCAGCAGAGCTCTCTCAGGTTACACACACACAGGAAGGCTCAGAGCAATAACAAAGGCCTTTCAAAGGAACCCTCAGCAGGTTAAGATAAAATGTTTTCGCTCAAACTGATAAAAAGCATCTGCAGCTTAAATGAACAGGCGCTGGTATCAGTGGCGTGGTATGTGCAGCAGATCGGCCGGCACAGATTAAAACAGACACCGGGTTGTCTCCCTCTTGGACACAGACGCACACTGAGTGCTAAGAGCAAGTGTGTGTCTGTGTGTGTGTGTGGGTGTGTGTGTGTGTGTGTGTGTGTTCGGTCTGGTGCTGACAGAAACACCTGTGAGGTTTAGTTCCAGCGCTAAATCCACAGTCTGCCAATAATGTCCACAGCGAGAAACAGAAAACGGTGTTATCGAGCAGCTCTAAACTCGAGACTCTTCACATGAGTCCACCTGTACTGTAGGAAAACCACTCTCATTACTCTTCTGGAAAGAAGTGCTATTGCCGTGTGCAACTTCCACCTCACATCACCTGCCTGTTTGTGTGTGTAGAGCAAAAGCTAATGTTTTGATAAAGAAAGCCTTCGTCTCTTCTGTGGAGAGGTTTCAAGTGGTGTGTGTGTGCGTGTGTGACTTTCTTATTTACAACCACAAAGGTTGACCACAATTGAATTTACAGCAATGGCCTAGAGGAAGAAGAATCAGGGCAGGGATGTGCAGTTTTTGTTCTTGTGTAAGGAGGGGGGATTATATTTATGCATGGTCACGGTAACATCTGTCCTGTCACTTTAGCATGTGTGCAAACTGTACGACTGTACCAACTGGGTGTGTTTTTTAGTTTAAATTATGACTTTTATGAGCTAATTGATGCCAGTTAAAATGTCATGCCCACATTCCACAAGTGAAATAAATGCGAAATTGAAAACAATCGCATGAATATCAGCATGAAATCCTCCGCAACGGGGCTTTTCTCTCAGAAAAACAAAGTCACAGCAATGTGCAAAGCTGAACTACTTTAAAGGAAAATTGCAGTGTTATTCCTACCAATGGGAATGCAAAATAGGATGTGTGCTACTAGTATTTCCATGAAATGTACACATTTTAGACTTTTGTTTCCTGAATCCGGCCGGATGTCCACCTCTTTGCGTCTTACCTGGAAGCCCTGGATGCGAGCCAGGTAGTCCAGCTGCTGTGCTGGCTGCACCGAGACGCCACAGGCCAGGTTTTTCCCCTTCATGGGCAGTGAGGCATCGGCTGTGGGCGACTGACCATTGAGCAGCAGCTCCCTGGCCATGGTGGCGGTCGGGCTGGGTGAGGAGGATGAGCCGCTGTAATAAGGAGGGTGTCCTGGGGGCAGCGGGGCAGAGCAGGGCCCCATGTCTTTGGAGGTCATGTAGTTGACGGAGCCGCCACTGCTGCCACCGGAGCCCGGAGCGCTGCCACCCTGCTTTCTACTGGCCTCCATCTCCTGATAGACGTCGGGGCTGAGGTGGAGCAGACCCTTCTGGGCTGGAGGGGGGTTATGGGAGAGGAGGGGGGGAGGTTAGGATGAGGGAGAGAAGAGGACAGAGAAAGAGTAAGCAAATAAAGTTTGGATGAATGGATAAATGACCAAAAGTGAGAAGTTTTGAGAGTTGGAAGAGAACAAATATTAAGCAATAACATTAAATTATTGACAGGGTTTAGAAAGACACAGAATGGGACAAATGTGGGGAGAGAGAAGAGAGAAAAGGGGTTAGTGTGGCTCTCATTATAAGGCGTTGAAATTCTATGTATACTGATTCCTCAGTCACTCACTGCGAGACACTGCCACGTTGTGTTTGTGTATGCATATGCCTAACTGCGTCAATTTGTGTGTGTGTGTAAAAGTGTGTGTTCCCAAACTGGCATTCCATCGCCAAACGCAGTTGACAGTTTCTTGTGGTTTGGCAGGTCCGAGCACTATCAAAGTGTCTGCTGGGAAACACACACACACACACACACACACACACACACACACACATACACACAGCCTTCTTTCTTTCTCACTTTCAAACACAAACACAGAGACACAAACGGAGCATCTACCAATATCAACAGAGCGTCTATGACTTCATCTTTGATGGGAAACAGCACCGTCACATAACCGGCATCCTGCTCCACTTTTATTGTCTTTTCAAACACAGACCCGACAGAACCTGGAAGCGAGTTCAGCCTCAGATCAAAGGTCTTGCGAGAATATTTCGGTGGCTGGAGGAAATGTCCTGAGTGACTTGGATCTGAGAGGCTGTGGCACCTTTGTTGTCTGAGCAGCTTTTCTTTAACAGGACACAGCTCAATCCAGACATGCCGGGGTTCCAGCCAGCTGAGCACAAGAGCGTTCCAAGACTATGTCCCGCTACAGATCATTTGGATAAATTTCATTCGTTTATGTTGGCTTCCTGGACTCTGATATCACTGACCTGAAATAATTGCAACAGGTGGAAGGAGGAAACACCAGTGGGTTGAGGTTCATTACTTTCGTCACTTTGTGGCAGCGGTGGAAGTGAGAGGAAAGAACATGAGGCATGAAAGAAGAAGAAGAAATATGTAGAGAGAAAAAGAACACAAGAGAAGGATGAGCTGGAAACAGTTCAGATGGAAGAGGAGGTGGGGATGAGTGGATGTGAAACCCATGCAGAGCCTCCAAGCCCAGCCAAGGTCACCAGAGACAGGAAGACCAGCTGTCTGTGTGTCTGTGCGTATGTCTGAGGGCTTGTTTGTGTGTGCATATGGACCAACAGCTGGGAGAAAGTGCTGGAGTGAGCACATGACTGACAGGCCACTTCCTGTTTGAGTTAACATTTACCATCACACATAGTTGCGCACATACAAAGACAGAGAGTTTGCACACTTGTAGCTTACTCTAGTCTAGGGTTTCTGGGAACCTGCTGACAGTATTTCCCATTATGAACAAAGAAGTTTGCGTTCCTTTCCAGAAGAGCAGAAAAGCTCAAGGAAACAGCAATGAAATCCAGGGCTTATTACTCATACTACAACAAACTGCGGCTTGCCAGCAATGACACAACTGCTAGGATTTTTTTCCCCCCCTCCCAATCATGATGACAACTTTAATTTGAATTTACACAAGTAAAACTTGCAGGCCTGTGCATTCTGAATGCAGCATCATAAAAATTGAAAGGTGTTAGCCAACATGACATCAGCAGTGGACGAAGAGTTTTGAGGGGGGGGGGGGCAGTCAATGTAATCCATGTGAGTTTATGTGACCGCCTGAGTGTGCATCATGTGAGCATGTTTGCATGTTTGCATGTGATCGAGTACTTGAAGCCAGTGTCAGATGGTAAGCGAGAGCGTGAGAGCAAGGAAGAGCGAGACTGAGACAAAGGAGGAGAGATGGTGAGAGCGAATGACGGAGTATGTTTGTGCGTGATGCTGGATGGCGATTGTGAAATTGTGTATATAAAGTTAGAGAACATGGAGAGCGGGAGAGAAGAAGAGTGAGGCTGAAAAAGCAGGGAATGAAAGAGTAAGGGAGAGTGTGTTTGTGGTGCTGGTTCCAGGCAGTTGCGGAGGGGTCCCACCCAGACTCGGTGTCCGGTGGGCCAGGGGAGCACTGGAGGGAAGCCAGAGCCAAGCATGAGACTGATCGAAAACAGATAGGGCCGGAGCCCGCCGCTATAAATCACCACTGTGGAGCAAGACCTTCACATAGTTCACACATGCACACAATGCACAGACGCACACACACACATATATGAACAGCAGGAAATGAAATGTGGCAACTCAAGTGAAAAGCCCTGCTGCAAAACCCATGGGAATAGAAGGGAGAAAAATCACTCTCTTCTTATTTCTTTTTCTTCTGCCTTCTTTTTATGCTCCCTTCCTGTCTCTTAAGCCACCCTGTTTGTTGTAGCATTGCCTTCCGCGGCTCACACGGGGCAAAGGACACACGTATGTACACACAGTGTACAATAAAGGTTGTGGGTGCCTGAGGTGTGTATGTATTTTCTTTTGAAGCGGAAGAGCGCTGAAAGACAGAGCAATAAATGGACAGTCCTTGACACATTTACCTACTTTCTCCTACTTTCCCTTACATAAGAAATGTTCTTTATGTCGACTATAGCTGCACAAAGACAGCACTGTGGATGTTACGATAACCAGAACAGATAAAAGAGTATACAGTCAGAAACCAGTGTTGGGTATTTGTTCTACTGATTTTGCAGCACAAACTCCTTCATTCTCCACAACAACCACTAGTAAAGCAAAGCAAAACATTTTCTGCTGTGTTAGTTTTCCTCATCAAAATATGACAATGAATCCTTCCAACCAATGGTTTGTTTGGGTGAGATGTAAACAGACACAAGCTGGGGGTTTTTATTTCTGGCAATTTATCTATTGTAGGAGGTGTTTACTGGTAAATAAGTGTCTTTTGGAACAGACCTCCACAATGAGCTGCTCTGATTAGTCAGCATATTTGAAAACTTCGTTAACCAACGCGTGTTATTTCTTTGGGGTCAGTTCATTTTGACAAATGTTTTTCTTCAGTATCGCTGCGTAAACGTTGCGTCACGAATTGAGTCATTTCTGGCTTCAGCCATTGGTCGGCTGCAGTCAGCACTACAGTTTTAAACAATGGAGGTGGCAGCACAGTGTGACTTGGTTTCATCGAAAACTTTCCAAAGAACTAAGGCTTCCAAGGACTGGTAGTACTTCAAATGATCACTGAAAGAAAAGGTGCTTTGTGATTTGAGCTATTCTTTCCATCTGTTTGCTTCTCTCCTGCTCTCTGTGATGACAATTTCTGTATTTTAATACAGTCGAACTCCCAACAAAGCTGTTCTCGTTTGCATATTCTGGTGTCAGACAATGGAACAAATGTGAAACGATGACTGAAATATGACTTATTAGGACGACCACTGCTGCTGCTGTGGACCGCTAAAATCCAGATTGTACAAACAGAACGTTGTTTGACAATCTCACTGTAGATGTAAATTGTATTTAAATAGAATTTGAAGCTATTACCAGAGAAGTCCGAGAAAAATGACTTGAAAAAAAGGGAGGGAAGGAGTTGCTTTAGCTGGTCTGTGCTTGTGAATTATTCATTGTGTCCATGTTGCACTTTCTTGAACATAAACACCATAATTTTTGTGAGGAACTTGGATTTCTTTGGGAGTTGCACCACTGATGTAAATATTAGAACCTCTTTATTTACTTTTATCATGTTAGAGTTGTAAGTTTAACCATAAAATTTTGCACTTTAACACGTAAACATTTGTACGCAGTTCACTCTGGTCTGCGTCATAGTCATGTACAGTTTGCCAGAATAAAATGAAACTAAACAATGGAGTCATTTTGATGTTTTGGAGGAAAATTAGTCATTTAGATTAACTGGTAAAATAGTCAACAGTTTATTAGAAAAACAGTTGGTAGTGGTAGCTTTAGTCCAAAACACGTATTATCAAAACAAACATGGTGCTACTGCTAGTCACAACAGATTTCACCAGATCAGCAAAGGCTAAAATATAAATAATTTTAACTTTGAAATCCTTGTAAACTTCAAGAGAGTAGGAATTTAACTGCGAACATGGCTTCTGTATTTTAAACACATTGTTCTGTCAGTAAGTGATTGGTAAAGAAAAGGATTTGCTTTCATCATATAAAAATTATTCAAGAGAACACATTTTCCGCTATTTGTGTTTTTGCCTGCTAGTTATTCACACTTCTATTCAATAAACGTCAAAGTCGATCAAAACAAAAGACAAACAAGAAACATCTCCCGTTCAGCGATCACAGGCACAGAAAACTGAGACCAGCTGTATCTGTTTGAATGAGTTGTAAATGGTGTTTATGCAGTAAACATTATTCAGACATTAGCGTTGTGTGAGCACTGTGCGGTTTGGACAACTATAAAGAGCTAAAGTAATTAGCAGATAGTTAAGCTTCATGCTGAGCGTGAGATAAACTAAGTGGGAATGGCACCGGACCAAAGGCACACTCCAAGCCAACAATGGGAATAATCACCAAATAAGGAAGACTTTGTTTCCCAAAGGGCTCTACTCTGGAGGTACTGGGCAATGCCTAGAACTCTGGCTACCATAGAAACCACAACCGCCCAAATAGTTTATCCGAGCTGGCGGTAATTTATATAAAACATGATTTAAATGATACAGCTTTCAAAAGATTGGACTACGCTGATATGAGCGCTATAGAAGTTGTGGCGGCGGCTCAGTTCTCATCTGGATTCGGTATATCAGGTCTGAACAAGCAGACATAACAAGTCCGAGTGATTACTCTTTCCAATTTTTGTTCAATTTCAGCATGAGAGGGGCTGAAACATCACATTCACTCTCCTCTCTAGAGTGAAGTTGGATACCCCGTGTCAGAGCGCTGCAGCTCTGCCAAAAGCCTCCATTAGACCCAAGTGACGACAGCACATTTAAATCTAATAAGGCTATCTGTTTGTTTTCCACTCTGCTGCTCAACATCCCGAGCCTGTTCATTTGTCCCCCGAAACTGCTCTTTTGTCAAGCTGATGGCATGTACTCCGCAGGTATCTGAAGCAGAACTGCTAACAGCGTGTCCTATCAGCGAGACACATCAAAGAAAATCAAGATCAGACATTACAATGCATGTTAATCTGCTTAAGCGACACCGTGACTGTGCATACTTTGCCTAACTTATTTCACCTGTAATAAATATTAACTTACTCAACTCCTGCACCATGTGGAACAAGTAGAGAAACAACAGCGCTGCCAGACTCCGGAGGCAAAGAAAACAACTGAAAATAGAATGCAAAGACTTGAAATAGCTGCTGACTTTAGTGAGAGAATGGTTTTTTTCATTGTTTTTATTTTGATTACAGACAAGACAGCCAACTTCACAACAGATACAGCTGATAGAGACCAGCTGTTTCAAACAGAATTGCACGCTTATGCTTTTTCAGAGTCCTTTGAGTTCTACCACCCCCCCCTCTATAAATAAGATGTCCCTTAAGGTCATCACATTCCCATGTAAAATCCGATATAAATCTTGTCATGAAATTATTTTGTATTTGTCCAAGGTCGGAAGAAAGTAAATTACTTTTTACAGAAGAAGTGATGACTAGGGAGGCTGTCTTTTTAATGTTTGTGTTTCTTCTTCTTATCTGGTTCCATCTTTGACAGAGACTTAGCTGCATATTTACATGCAGCTACACAAACATGGAATCTAAATACAGATGAACAAACCCTCTGTAGCGTCACTCGTACAGGCTCCTGGAGAGCACTTCTGAAGCACGTCGGCACTTCCTGACTCTGCCGAACTCCCAGTTAATCCAAAAACAGACAAGGAGGTAGAGTGGAAGTAGAGCTGAGGACTGTCCCATGACTCAAAGTGGCTCTTTCTTATAACACCCTTATCCATCACTGTAAGCTCAATCAAATTTAAACAGGTGAGTAATTTGAAAATTCATTATTTTGGGTCCCATGCTGCTCGCCATGAGAGCAGTTCTATGAGGCTGTACCGAGACACAGCGCTATGTTTATTTGCTAACAGATGTTCATAATGCCAACATGCTAATGTTTAGAAGGTATAACGATAGACGTGTACTATTTTATTTTAGACTGTTAGCATTCTAGCGCTTGCTAATTAGCACTAAGCCCAAAACACAGATGATGGGAATGTCAGACGTTTTGCAGGTATTTGGCCAAAACCCAAAGCTTTGGAAAATCCTACATTTTGACCTGAAAAGAGAAAGTCAGGGGATCGCCAATGTCATCAGAATTCATCCTCTGGGGACCACGAATCGACAAAATTGAACTGCAGTCCAACTAATAATTGTCACGATATGCAAGTCTGGACTGTGACTAGTGCGACTAAAAAAGGTTCTAACTGCAATCAAAAAACAACCCTGATAGATGAAAGACAGCTGCCTATCAACATGTGATAAGAATTCCAAAGTGCCATCACAAGCCAAGTGAAACGGAAATGACGGAGCTGTGTAAGCTATGACACACAGTATTGCTCATGGATTCATATGATCTTCTTTTGCAGCACTATGTGTAATAACGATTAAGTCCGTTGAAAGCTTTGGTACTTTTTAATGATCATATTTTGCCTGTAGCTGGTATGTGGTAGACACACGTGGACATATCTTTCTTTGTATGAATTCTCATTTCATATCATGATATACCCTGCCTCATCAAATGCTTTGTGTCTCTCTGTGTGTAGAAGTAAGGGTATGTGTGTGTGTGTGTGTGTATCTGCACTCCGCCGTGCTTGTGTGTTAATCCTGAGTGAAAGGCTGTGTTTTTTGCACAGGAAGGCAGCGGGGGGACTCCCCGGAGGGCCTCTGTGTGCCGGCCCTGTAAGCCTGTGTGAATGAGCCTGAATTCGCAGGCTCCCCACGAGGACGCACGGCCAATTAAGCTGACAGTCAGAAGCCCATTGACCAGTCACAGAGATTAAACGCCGGGCCATCTCGGTGGCTAAAACCACCTGCGGGATGGAGGGAGTGATGGAGAGCTGGAGAGGAGGAGGAGAAGGAAATGGAAAGAGACACAGGGAGACGTGCCGATACTCACTGTTACTTGTCGCTTCGGTAAAAGACGCCTTTTGTCCATTCCAGCCTTTGTTGTCCATCTGTAGTGATGCGGAGAGAAGCGGAGAAGGGGGAGGTAAGAGAGATGTAGATTCTTGAACAGACAGCTTCTTCACGCATGTCAGACAAGTTCCTTCCTACTGTTTGGTTCACAAAGAGACGAGCGCTCACAGGAGGGGATGCTTAAGGAGCCTAGTGTCTCTCTGGGCCAGCTACTTAATTAGAGGGGGTTGTCAATGTTTAGCAACTAAAAAAGCGCCCATTCAATGTGTTACTTCTGCTGTGGTATGCGTGTCTGCCTGCACAAACACACGCAGCCACAAACACGTGTGTGAAGCAGAAACAAATCATTTCTGATGTGTGTGACAACTGAGCAGATGACATGGCTGTAAACAAATGCAATCCCCCCCTCCACCCCCCTCAGTCACACACAGGTTACCCACAATCCCACAGTGGGAATGCAGTGCAAAAGAGGTCCCAGAGAACAGACAGAGGGGAGGCAGGGAAGGATGGAGTGAGACAGAGATAAGAGAGACCACATATTCTTCAAAAGCTATAGAGCTCGGGGTTTTCTGAGGATCTAAAGAGATCTTACAGGGATGTTTTCACAGTGGTCAAGCCAGTGCACAGCCATGTATCAACCACTAACTCCATTCTGTCTAAATATTCCTCTTTGAGGTTAACCAGAAAGGTCACTTCTTGCCAGAAATCAGCTGAGATCTGTGAGACTCACTGCACTGCTTATTTCCAAAATAGCAAACTCTCATTTATCTGAAACCTTAGACACCTAGAATTACCACCTTGTTGCAGGCCTCCGCCAAACAGTCAAATTGCAGTTTACATTCATGTCTGTGTAGTGAAGATTTGTAAAGAGTGTATTTTGTGGTTCGATTGCAATTTTCACTATAGTAACGTGTATGACTCCAGTAGATCATTTTCAGTTAGAAACATGCCGTCTTCGCTGAGAGAATATAGATTCTCTACAGTTTTAAAACGCTGATGCTTCAGACACATCTCCAATTCAAATACAGTCACCTCAGTTTCAGGGTGAGCACTTAAGATTGGGGTCGCCAATTCATTACCCAACCAAATGTGACATGTGGTCACGGTCTCCCCTTCTCTTCCTGAGTCATGACATTGAATTTTGGCTGGAAAAGGCTTTTTGCAGAACATCATCATCACAGTGAAGTTGACCTCTTGTATCTACGATGTCATCACTTTATCCTATTAGGCATTTGGGTGAAATTTTGTCATAATTAGCATTACTTCTTGTTAAACCAAAAACATGATGTGTCAGCCGACAGCGTCTACAAGCTTGGAGGCTTAGCCATGTGCATGTGGTGTTTTTACATTGCAGAAGACACATCATGAGTGAAGTATGCAGTGAGTATTTTCACCTTGAAACTGCAGTGTGTATCGATGACAGTCTCAAAAACACAGATTCAGACCGCTGAGGTTTCATTTGTAACAAATCTGAGCAGCCAGTCTTATCAACCTGTGAGGTGGTGACTTCCTTTATCATTATTCTTCTACAGAATTGTTTTTTAACCAACCAACACACAAACAAATAAATGTACAGGTTAACAAGGGGATGCATTTTGGTCATTTTGGGAGCAAGGGGGAAGCCGTTTCTCCCCCATTAAATTTTACATTTCCTTAACACATGCATCTAAGATATATTCAGTGTGCAGGGTGTTCATCAGTTCAAAGACTAATGTGATTAAAGTTGTAGAAATGTGTGCTTTGAGGTAACAACCAAACAGAATAACGTCAGAGCATGACAGTTTAGAACGAAGATCAAAGCAAAGGAAAGTACTGAGGAAAAACTGGGCCGAGGTTTCTATACAGAACTTAAGTCGACCATCCCAGCCATTCTGGAAAGAACAATGCTGAGCGATCCTTTAGCCATACAGCCCGGCTGCCTGAATAATATACATGCAGCATCACATGTCTAACTAATGAGCTGTCAGGGGAACAATTAACATTCTACAGAGAGCCCGGTTATGTAACATCATCTCTATCAGATTCTGCTCCCTTGAGCTTACAAACCAACGAGGTGAATAAAGATGATGGTGATCAATGGCTGCTTGCAAAACACGCTCGGTTCAGAGGAGCTGAGCAGATTACGTAACAGGTCAGGGGACATGTGATAAATCTGGGAATCGACTGAGTATCAGTAAACCTGCACAGGACTGTGGACGTGAGACAAAATAAGGACGATGCAGCTTCTTTATGCAGTCCGTCAGCGTACAGCTGTACCAGCATCAAGGTCCCTCAAGACCCACTGCTGATCACAACTGCTGCATAATGTCCTACATACATCTGTATGTGTGTCTGCACTGATATAAAAAAAAAAAGACATTGTTTCACCACCCATGGAAATAACTCCTGTGGCGCTAACATTATATTACCTACACTGACCTATTTCGTTTCACATGTGTTTATTATACCACCTAAAAATCTGAAGTAAATGTAACCAGGTTATTATATTTGTGAAATAAGAGAAAACATGAATGAATGGTACAGCAATAAAAAATATAGTCATAGATATTAACGTGTCAGGGTGGTGAATGTTCACACGTCTAGAGCTGCAACCAATTCAGAGGAAAACTG
>NW_007579437.1:84315-136543 GCF_000690725.1 Stegastes partitus
TTCCTTTCATGTAACTTACAACTACTTTGGATATATTTAATTCGTTCACTTTATTGTGGTCTAATAGAATTTTAGCATCTTTTATCATCAGATATGAGTCTTGTATTCATTGTTAGACATTTTGATTAAACTAGGATTCAAGCATCGTCTAGTTAAACAAATTTGCGCTTCAGATTCAATGTGCTGATTTCCATGAGCCTGAAACCTACAAGTAAATTGATGACAAAAAATAACTGTGAGCTGCAGTCCTCGGTACTTGTGCTACTTGTAAATATGTAAGAAACTACCCTTGGAACAAACAGACATCATAACAGAGTGGGAGGCGTGTATATAAACTGGACACGGAATACACAAGTCGATGTAAGCAGCGGCGGTGAAGCACAACCCGTACCTCGGTGGGGTTCTGAGGGACTGTAGAGGCCTTGTATCCCAGCTGTAGCAGCATGGCCTCTGCTGCGTTCCGCTTGGCCACTTTCTTGTTAGGTCCTGTTCCCGTGGCAACCTCGTTATTCACCTTAACCTGCGTGAATGTAAAAACGTAGAGGAGCACACACAAACAAGCACAAATACATGAGATAAAGGCCAGAGGTGAAAGAAACACTCAGGTCTTATGTTACAGTGTAGAAAGAGTTCAAGTAAAAGGCAGGTATTCGTGTCAAAGTGTACTTAATGTACCAAAAGTAAAGGTATTCATCATCACACAGAATGGTATAATTCAGAATAAAGCATACTTCTGGATTATAAGCATTGATGTAGTGCTGTGTCCATCACTTACTGAAGCTGGTAAAGTTGATTTAACTACTTTGTATAGTTGGTTTTTGATTTTTTCTTAAATTAATAAAGTTTTATCTTAACCAATGATATTACATTGTCATTTATTTGTTGATTATGAGTTGTAATATCACATTAAATCTCCAGTGTAACTAAAACAATCAAATAAATGTAGTAGAGAAGAAGTGTAAAGCAGCAGAAAATGGAAATACTTCAGTACAAGTTACTCAAATATGTGCTGAAGTACAGTACTCAAGTAAATGTACTGAGTTACTTTCCACCACAGTTACATTAAGTTTCAATACTTTCAGATTCAAGGCTGAATATTATGGCTGTACAGGTTCTGTTTAGGTGATAATGAATCACTCTGTGTCTCACCGAAAACAATATTAAATTGAATTTTCAGACTTTCATTCACTCTCAGCTGAGGAACACTCCGAGCCGGGTCAACCACACCGTGTGCATCGTGCAAAAAGAATCCGAGTGAAGTGTTTGTTTTTCAGTAATCCCAAAACATTAAATCTGTCTACACAGAATGTAAGCAGAAATTTCCAAGAGAATATCCGACGTCGTTATGTTATCCAAACAGACAATTACACTGTACAAATAACATTCTGGGAGCCAGAGCCTGTGAACAGCCAGGCCTCAGTGCACTTACTCAAAGTGGGCTGACATGCTCGCTAAGCACTCGTCTGAATGCATCCAGTAGGCCGCGACATACAATGAGACGGAAAGCCTCGATAAATTACTCAATCATTAAATCAAACACAATTACTCTTTTATTGAATTTTAAAAGATGATCAGCTTCCCAAAGGCATTTGACACAAGGCGGAGCCTTTTTCTGTAACTAGTGATGGGGTCAGACAAAAGATGCGAAAACAGAGACTCATTTGAGCCCTGCTGCTCACCAAGGGAAACAATGTGGAAATTTTAGAAGACTGAGTGGACTGCACAAAAGAACACACACTCACAGGGCCCTAATGTGTGTATCAAAGAGGCATGGAGAATAGGTTTGAGGCTGAATTACTGCCTGATGCTAAGAGAAGCTCTGTTCATATGAAAGAAGAGGATTACGGAAAGAGACACAAAGAGGGAGAGTTTGCCTGAGAGAGACGGACGGAGAAAGACGAACAGGAAGAGAGCGAGACAAAGAGAGACTGCGGTTAAAACGTTGTGCATAAATTAAAGCAGACCAGGTAATGCCAGCGTTGTTGGTTGATGGTCTCATTCAGGCGATAAAGCTCAGAAACAAACTGCTCACTGGGTTGACTTCTGTGGATGCACACTGAGTGCAGCAGCAATAACAAACCAAACTTGGTGAAACATCTATCATGTGTGTTGGCTTTTGCATATTTTGCCAGTTTGCAAAAATACTATAAAGAAGTTCTGACACATAATCTGTATTTCTGAGAGTAAAACATTTTTAACTATAAGTAACACTTAAGAATGATTTAACTTCTGCATTTACAATAATAACAGCAGGCTCATTTCTGCAGAAGCCTGACTTTACATGTGCTTGATTATTAGATTTGGAGAAGGAACAACCTTATCCAGCATTACTGCAATCCAATTACAAGTATTGGAGGCAAAATCAAGATAGACAAAACAAACTCCTAACAAAAAGCAGGAATATTTAAAAGCTAAGAGTAATGTATATGTCAGAACACCACAATGGTTTGCAGTAACTTGTATCTACAGCAACCTGTTTGTGGTAAATAAACTAAACAACTCTAAATAAGGTACCTGTTGTATCTGATAAACCTCCCTCTCATACAAAGACTCTGCTGTGTTAACTGGTGTAGTGATACACAGTAACTCATCCATAACTAAGTTAAAGGTAAAGGTTGCTGCAGCCACACGACCATGAAATCTTATTCTGTTTCGAACACTGGCTCCTTCCTAAACAGCCACATTCTTACATCTTCCCGTGGTACACAAAACAGACCGTGCGCTGCTGTCTTTACTGGCTACAAAAGACAACCTGAAATTTTATAGACTACCAGTTGGCTGCTCCACTGAGGAAAACAGGGCTGTAAAGATGAATGTTCATCTATTCTGAGCTTTAACTGCCAACTATAAAAATAATAAATATGAAACAGAACTTTTCAAGAGGCAGCGGGGAGCACGAGAGACGGAGAGGGCGAGAGAGGAGCGAGAAAGCAAGAAGAGAAACGAGGCGTGAGAGGAAACACAGGGAGATCCGAGATCCAAACAGTGTACGGAAGAGAATTTCCAAATAAATTGTAAACCATCTTACACATGTAAATGTGCCAGAGCTAATATTTACTGGGCAAGTTTTTATATGTGAGAAACAGGATGCAATAATACGATCAGCTTCTGTTGCTTTACATCCTGAAATAACCAAACCCCCAACAATTTCATTACATCTTTCAACGTCCAAAGAAACAGAAACATGAAGCAATAAATTTGCACAGGATCTGGACTTTTTTCACCTTTTAATACAGTTAGCAATGAATTTTATGGAAAGGACGGGACCAGCTTCGTCTATGGATACCATGAGGCTGTTGCACCAAATACATAAGGGCAAGTTGAAGACTATTTCTGAGTTTGAACATCGTGGAGAAACTATGCTAACACCACGGCTACACTGAGCATGTAACACATGCGGGCCTTTCATAAAACATAGGTGCTGTGGAAAGTATCTTTGTCGTTGCTTCGCCTGCAGCACATATATGGTGTTGGGTTGTCGCAAAACAAGACAGCATACTTGTATGTTGGGATTGTTAAGTCTTGTTTGGATCCAGGACACCTCTGTGAAACTTTTTGAGTTTGGGTAATATGGGTACAATGTCATCTGCAAACTATAGCAGATTCTGTAAACTGCTAAGCACCATCAGCTGATACTGGCAAATAAATGCAGATGGGGTGATCAAGGCTCCCAATTTGATAAAAAATGCTAATTTCCTGCAATACTGGTAGTTGAAATTATAAAGTATAGTTACCCATTTCTGTGTGCAGCATATAACTAGAATGCTGGTATATTTTGACGTTCGTAGCACAGATCTCCATGCCACATATACACCACTTACGTAATGCTCAGCCACTTATTATAATCGAAGTGCAGTGCATCCGCTACACCACAAAGACGGCAACACACATGCTCGGCAGCAGCCTGCATGTACGGCTTATATGTGGAACGCGTCCTCCAAGCGTAATTTAGAACGACTATGCCTCGGTGGTGTCAGCAGCTGTCTGTGTACGTGTCTATCAGGAAGTATAATCCCATTTTAAACAGGTTATGTAATTGTCCTGTTGGCTGCCTTTGCCCAGATAGAGGAGGTTTTTTTTTTTTTTTTCCTTGTTCTGCCTCTTGATCTTAGTTCCAACAAGGTTATGTAGCACCTTTGCTGTCATGTTCTTCATCCACCAACTCACACAGCCATCCTTTGATTTATGCAGCAGACCAAAATTGAGCAGATGATAGTTAAGCTACTTTTCTTCCAGGGCATGCACAACCTCATCCTTTCACCCTCCTTAATCCTGTGTCACTTTAGGATTAGGCTACATTAGCTTAAACTTTTCAAAAATTGTTGTCAGGAAAAGTGTTTTTTTTTTTCTTGCAGGAGCACATGCTGTGGCAGGAAATGGAAGAGAATGTGAAGCAGAACTACCGTTTACCTGCATGATGAACTCCCTACGCCGGGGCATCCCTCTCTCAGAGAGCAGCAAGTACTCGGGCTCCTTCTCCTTTTTGGCCTGCTGGATCTGGGCTAGACGGCTGATTGGGTTCATGCCCTGGCCATAGTCTGGTCCCGTCTGGATGGAAAAGATGATGGACACAAATAATCACATTAATTTCTATCATTGTAACTCTACGGAGCTTAACGGATAAGAAGTGTGTATCTATTTGTAATATATATGGTAAATGGAATTAAAATCATCTGCAATGGATGGAGAGACAAGAAAATATCTCTCAATATCATGTCACTGACGCATAGTAGTGATATTTCCACGTTAACCTTTACTCAATTTGCAGTCAACTAATTATAATGGTGTATTAATTCTGCCTTTTCTTGTGTATTCGGCTTCTAGTTGCTGCCCGCATCAAATTCAAAACCCTGACACCTGCTTACAAAACCACAACGAGAACAGCTCCCTCCTACCTGAACTCTCTCATTCAGATCTACACCCCCTCCCGCTCACTACACTCGCCCAACAAAAACCTCCTGATACAACCACCGCAACAGGGCCCGAGGTCGGTAGCTAGACTCTTCTCCTCTGTGGTTCTGCGGTGGTGGAACGAGTTACCAAACTCTGTTCAATCTGCTGATTCCCTCTCAGTCTTTAAGAAAAGACTAAAGACCCAGCTCTTCACTGAACACCTTTGCACTTGACAGACTGAAAACAAACAAAAAATTAAATAAAAAATCCTATTACCTCCCACACAGCCTGCTATTGGCATCAACGCCCTATCACACTTAACTTGTTCTATGGCCCTTATCTAGATTGTTTTCTCCTGACTAGATCCTTGCTTGTGTTGTGTCTGCTCTCAGATATACGCCGCTTTGGACAAAAGCATCTGCTAGATGAAATTGTAGAATTGTAGAATTGAATTCATTATACCAAGGAAATAAACCAGGATGCCTTGAGTGCAACTTAAAGTACGCTGTCATCCAGCTGCAGTACCTTGAGGATGGTCTTAGTTCGTTTCTTGTAGTGCGTCTTGGGTTTCTCCACAGTGGGTATGAAGGGCAGCTTCTTTAGATCCTGCAGGATGGACAGAGCAGCGCGCTTCTTGGACAGCTTCTTGCTGTTGCCCTCGCCCTCGGCAGAAAACTCCCCCACGGTGACACGAGTCAGGAAGCTTTTCATGTGTGGAGGGCCGCTCTCCTTCAACACCTGGGGAAGTTATGAGAGGATGTTTGTCACAAAAAAAAAAAGTCAATGAAAGATAAAGTACAAATGGACGAGGGAAAAAAATGAATCAATGTGATTTGTAAGTGTTTGTGTCATGCGTGGTATGTGTGAGGGAGTGTGTGCGGCGCATTCAGCGAGCAGCTACAGCAGGTGGTCCAAAACATCTGCTCTCGATGGTCACACTGCTACCCACCCATATGCGCGTGTTATCCATATACAAAAACACACTGGCCTGAACAACACTGACGTACAAACACACATATGAAGAGTAACATGTTCCTAGATGACAGTCTCTAGTGATGAAGGCTCAGTTTCCTTCCTCTAGCCTCTGGTCACCTGGGAGACCTAAAACAAACACCGGCTGGCGTTAGGTCATGCTTCTGCAATCACATCTACTTCCTGTGAAGTCCGAGAACAGTATGCGAGTGTGTGTGTGTGTGTCTGTGTGTGTGTGTGTGTGTAGCAGGTGGGGTTCTCCCCAACCTTATATAGGAAAACATACTGGAGGAAGAATTAAGTTTCACACACTTACTGAGTGCAGAAGTACACGTTCAGTTGATGTGGATGCAGTTTCAGTTCCTAACTAAATGGCTTTCTTCCTCGCAATCCCTCTAATTGTAGCTGCCGTGTGTGTTTCTTTGAATTTTTTCAACCCCCCCTGCCAGCTTTCTTCATTTGAACCTAATTTGTGGTGCAGACAGCACAAATTGTAGCAATCAGATGCAATCTAGAAACAGTTAATTTGAACTCAGTGACCGACAAAACTGATAAGCGGAACCTTGAGCATTCCTCAGATACTTCGCACATCAACACAGACTAATACCAGACCTTGAGGAAAACAAAGGATAATGTGTGCATATCCCCTCTTCGCTCTTACACAACTACGCCCACACAAACAAATGGTTCGGTTCAATTAAGAAACTAAAATGACAAGGCAAGTTTGGTGCACGAAAACTACTCCCACCACTCACATAGAGAAAATCACTGCAGAAACATCTAATATAGATGTAGCTTTATATGCTGTCAAATTGCATTTTGATTTTATTACACACAGGACACAAAGTATGATAGTTTTATTCAGGTTTCCTCATCCTAGCTGAAGGATTTTCTCAACATGGCTGACACTGGGCCCCATGTTTGCTGTCACTGCTAACCTGTTAGCCTGTCAGCATTCCTGCACAATGAGTTGAAGTATGTGGAGATGTGTGTTGCAGGGAAGCCTTGGAGCACTAGCTGTCCATGCTAACAGCCAAACTCGCTCCCAACCCAGGGGATCTACTCTGGTCTTGCTCATCACCAGAAAGAGGAAATGTAACATGGCAGCTTCTTGTACATTACAACATTCAAAGGGACCGGTTACATCCCATTTCTGAACTTCTTTAACAGTGTTAGTGATGACACTGCACATCACTGGCCGGTGCTCAGCTGAGATCATGTCAACTTGAGGAAAAAAGATACTAACTCGTAGCAAAATGTAGAAAGCTTTCGGTTATACACCGGCAGGCACAAGTCAGCGATGTAGTGGATAATGGGATGTGCAGGACAGGAAGCCTCTTCAGCTGTATAGCTCTGTGGCTTCCATCACAATCAACATGTGTAAGTGTTCAGCCTATGTGGTTGAGCAAGATGGTCACAAAGACATAAACACTATTGCATCAGTGAATACATTTGAACAAAAGCTCTATTTCCACACACAAACACAAACACACGGAAAGATAAACAATTTCTATAAGTTACGGGAAAATTAGGCACCCTGGTGGGCGAGTGGTGAGTTGTGCACAATGTGACAGTGTAGTTCCTTGTCTGATTCTGTCCAGGAATCTTTACTACAAGTCATTGTTTAGCTGTCTGACAATGAGTGGAGAGTCCAGGATATCTTTCCCATTATCTGGCTTCACTAAGCCGAACAACCACAGTCGTGCTGAGCGGTCAGATGAAGCTGGATAAACAACTCGTTTAGTCAACTCAGGTTTTCTGAACACAGCTATGAGCACATCCACCTAAAATGGACAGTGTTGTCACCAGATGCGAATGTAGACAGGTCTAAAGTCGCATATTTCTCACAATGACAACAAACTACAGTCCGAAACAAATATGAAGAATTCCAAAAATAAAATACAGGTTTCAAAGTAACACTACTGCAGTAAGAAAAGCAAAAAAAACTGCCAAAGGTGTAAATATGTAAGTTAATAGGCTTATCAACATCCCTGTAAAGCTGTGTTTCTTAGATGCTGTCTACTCTTAAAGCTCATTTTAGTCTTGTTGTCTGAACTGCAATCCCAGCAGTGTTGAACATTTTTGGGAGCAAGTAGAAAAAAATATATTAAAGCGTCATTCAATCCAGTAAATAGGCTTACTGCAAATCTAAAAAGGTCAACAAGTACAAGGCTTTGATGCTTTATTAGTCTCTGTTTTAGGATTACATTGCTACAAAATAAGGCTATAGAACAAAGAAATTACTTTAAAATTGCTTGCAGTCAAGAGGGGGGGGAAAAAAAACAAAGCAAGGGAGTCATATCTCGATTTTGGTGGGTTTAGATGGTATGTAAAAAATCTCCCCAGAGACCCTCTGACTATCCACACTGAGCTCCATCAGATCTTCTAGGAATGATGACGCCATTTTCCAAGGAAACTGACTGGTCAGTAGGTAGTGTTTTTATTCATGCTGATCCGTTGTCTCAAACATAACTCGCTCCACAGCCGGTTAGATGTACAACGGAAATGTAGTCCAGTAAGAAGTGAGCTACTGTCATAACCCTAAAAACTGTGGAATAAAACCGAAGCAATGACTTGACATAGTCAGGACATAGTCTGGTGGATAACGCTTTGGTTTTCTGTATGGATTAAACAAAAAAATGTAAGCAATTAATCAGTGAGGCTAAGAGGTGCTGGTAGGTGCTGGTGCAAGGTAGTTTCTTCCACCAGTGGCTGTTGTCTTCAGCTACGCATTTACCAGATGTAACTCTTGGTGAGAAAAGAAAAGGCGATTTTCCCAAAATGTACATTTCCTTTAAAAAAAAATAAATAAAAAATGTCTAGAACACGTATAGTAAGTGTCCCCATGCTTGTTGTGTTGCCCATATTAAAAGGTAAAACTATTAAAAAATAACTTTTGTTTATCACTTTGTCAATTACTAAACAAACCAATTACACCCTCATACCAAATTACTCATTTCATTTAATCCAGAAATAACAGGTGCAAATTGCCAAAGAATGCTGTAACTATATCTGTACTCTTTGTACATTAGGATGAGTTTTTTGTTGTCTTTTTCCTGCTCGTCTAACACGCTCTTTTCAAGGTGACACACTGGGAACGTGCACAGATACCACAGAATAAGTGGTGGACAAGTGTTGCGCTGATACGATCCAGCCGCGCTGTCTAAAGTGAAAACACACAGTTACCGACAGGAAGAAAGGAATCAAATGTGGCCTGTAAAAGGTATATAGCGCAGTCAACAAAGAGTACGAGATTAAGTGTATATCTGTGCACACAATGCTACGTACTCTTGGCCAAGGATGGCGGCAGACAAGCTGCAGTCAGACTCCTGGCAGACGACACGAGATCTGCACCACACCGATGGGATTTCAGCACTTCCATTCATTTCCGCGCACACATACATGCAAACAAACACACAAACACACCCGTCTCGCGCCTAATGACAAGGATCAGGTTGTACACAGGAAACCTTCGGTAATTCAATGTTGATTTTTTTTTTTTTCAATCCCCTTCTCCTCTTGTCTCTTCATCTCTCTCTTCTTTTTTTTTTCTTTCCAAACATGTAAGGCCTTCTCCTCGGCTTCCCATAGAGACATCAATACCCTGAGCAGTCTGAGGATCTGTGCATGCGAGAACTCAGGTACTCTGGAAGAGGAGGCTATGGGAGCAGGGTAGGACAATGGTGGGGACTGGTAGAGGGAAGAAAGGCTCTTTTGTGATGAGTGGTGGATGGACAAGCCCTGAGGGAAGCTGCTTCTTGTAAGATGGGTGGTTCTTGGCCCGGACCCTCTTCTCTTGTGTCCTCCTTGGAAAGGGAGCCTCCAATCCAACACACTAGCTGTGATTTATAGATTGGTTCCTCTTTGATGCTGACATCTGTTTGATATTGCCTGACGGGGGGATTAAATGAGCCAACTGGCTCTCAGGGTGGCGGCGACCCTCATCGTTGCAGAGGGATGGGAAAGCAGACACTCGCTAGCAGTGACTCACGGGTAATTTCATGCCCCAGTGAGGACAGGGATGAGATGATGTGAAAACATGGCTGCTCTGAAAGACGTTCACATGAGAGATGACCGCTAAGGTTTTGCGTAGGATGCACGAATATGTAACTGTGCACGCATGTGTGTCAGGTTAAGGGTTAGACTGAGGCTGAGGGGAGCGCACCACTCCATCTCAGTACATCAAAGAAGACAAGGTGAAGAGGATGTGACATTGTAGGGAAGAAGATGAAGTCAAATTTTTGTCTAATGAGTTAGAATGTAATGGATGAGCAAAAAGAAACCCATAGAGGTGTGTAATTCAGTCTTGGTCTGCAGCCACAGCATAGCGCAGAGTGAGAGGATAATGCATGCAACACACTGAGGATGAAAGTGAATCTGCTGGAGCGAAATCAGGGGTATGAGACGTACAGAAAGGTATGTTATGCCAGGAGAGGGAGAGGATTGATTTCCATCTCTTTGGCTCTTTTATGTTCTCTCAGCTATGTTCGCTTAGTGATAGCCATGTACAGCAGACTGCCCTCCCATCCTTTACATACTACGATCCAACGTAGAACAAACTCCCAACGTCTTGTGACCAGGATCTATCCTTCCTGAATACGGCTCAAAATGAGCATCTTTCCTTGGGCAGAATAGAACTTGTTGTATACGCTGCAGATTATTTCTTATGAACACCACACACACACACAGGCACAATGGCCCAATCCAAAGTCAGTTAGACCTTATACGTGTCATCAGTGGGTACACTCTTGTTATTCTTTCAGCCAGTTCTTAACTTTTGCTGTAAAAGTTTTTAAATCTGCTAATATATTAATTTTGTTTGGTAATGTGTTCCAGATGTGACAGCCTTTGATTGAAAAGGCTGTCTGACCAAATGTAGTTCTGCGGTGGGCTATTTTGCAATTGTTGTTGGTGGAGTTCCTGGGGACCCTGCTACTGTCCTATCTATGGATGAATCCACAGAGTGGCTGTGGCGCTGATTTATTGAGGCACTTAAAGATTAATTTAGGAAGGATCATGCATGCAACACACTGAGGACATACCAGCTTGACATAAACAAAACTATTACATGTGTACAGCTATTACAGCATGAATACTTAGTGACACTAATATATCTGCTACTGAAAAATGGAAATGAGTTCAGCTACTAACAGCAAGTAAAAACACGATTTCCTGAAACCTCTTTGTTCGGTTTGTACACAAAATTACAGTGAAACTGTTGGAGATATTTAAAATCTCAAACTGTTGCGGTAAAAATGCACAGAACAAACATATCCACAATTGTCTGGGCAAAATACAGACAATTCAGGGGGAAAAAAACCCAACAGGCTATTGTGAAGCAATGGACTAAATTGTATGTTACGCCTCCTTTCAAGCTGGAATAAAAGTATGGTTTTCTTTATTGCTTCTTCTGTTTTCTTCATTTGATTCTTATTACTCATTGGTGTTTCATCTCTTTGGTTGCAGATGACTCTTCGCTTTTCCTTTTTTGCAGGTATTTCCTCTTTCATGTATAACGATATAAATTGGATGTATGTTTGGTTTTCTGTCTGTCGGGCCTGTATTCTTATTGTACACAACTGTAAGCCACAATCGTAGGCTGTTTTGTCTTTTATCCCAAACCCCAATGGCTTTTTGTATCCACATGCCTCACTGCATGCTCTCATGTGTTTTGTCAAAGCTAAATAAATATTGATTGTTGCTCAACGCTTGACGTGGCATAAAAAAAAAAAACTGTTGTGACGGATGAAGATTTTACCGTAAGGGGAAAAAAAAAAAAGACAGTCTGACCCATTTCCATTTCTTCCTCAACTTTAAATCACGACTTTTATTTACGACAAACAATAGACTAAAACAAACCAAGCATAACGCCGCTTTCACGAAGCGCACATAAATCAGAACTTGTGAAACAGACGAAGATTATCAACTGTTGACGGAGAGGCAGATAGAGGGTAAAAGGAAGAAAGTGTGAGAGAGAGCACATGGAAAATAGTTGCTGATTTACTGCTCATCAGACAACAGCAATGAACAGAATGTCTCCAGACTGACAGTGAGCATCGGAGGGACCGTTTGGAGGAATGTCACTGTGGTCTGCTTTTTTAAAAAACCGCTGCTCTCAGCTTCCAAATTGGAGGGACTGAAAATGAAAGCGGCGTAATTGCTGACAGTGACAAAGACATGGCGGATAATGAATCACATCAATGCCGATTTAGCTGGCTGAAATTATTAATAGCGGTTCCAGGAAGGATAGCCATGTCATGCTCTGATGATCAAATGTGTTTTTGAACAAAAAAAAAAAAGGGGGGGGGGACGGGAGGGGGTTAAAGGGAGGATTGGACAGGTTTCCAGATAATTTTTCTAATGTTGTGTAAACTCTTAATAACGAGCAAAGTCAACACAGTGAGTAGAGTTTACCTCCCTTCCTTCCCTCCCTGTTACCGCTTCCTCTCACCCCCATCTGCTTGTCCCCCCACCCGCTACCCCTCCACATGCTACTGCCCTTGTGTGTGATTTTTTGGGGAGTGATGGTAGGAGAGGTGGAAGGGAGGGATTCTGTGGAGGAAGGGAGGGGGCATGCAGTGTAAACTGAGCCTCCCTTGTTTTTGGCACCTTGCTGAGTGCAAAAAGAAGAAGAGGGAGCGATGAGGGAGAGAATATTGGATGAGTCAGCTGAGATATGGTGAAAGCCAAGGAGAACGGAACCAGCAGGTCATTTAAGGACACAGCAGACATTGTGGATTTAGAAAAGTTGCAGGCTGTGGCTCTGAAGGGTAATAAAGTAGTGGTAGGATTATTTGTAATGTCCCGAGGAATCTTGCGAGGAAAAGCTAAAACCATAAGTCAGGTGTCTTATCCAGTGGACCCTGGCCATGATTGTAAGGCTACATCCACAATAATACTCTTTCATTTTAAAACTTACCCCTAAAGCACAGACTTTTGGAAACACTACCGAGTCTGTTTCATTTTTTAAAACTCCAGCAGAAACTGAGAATTTTGGAAATGAAGACACAGAAAGACATGTTCACGTTCTGATCAGGTCTTAGCCCTCACTATGTATTGTTTAAAAGAAATACATCAGGCATGGCTATACCTTACAGGTGTTGCTTACCCTTGGGTCTATGCTGGCAGCTGTCGTGCAGATAAAGAAATCTCTTGTCTTGCTTGTCACCATTCCTTTGTTGCATTTTCTACAACTAAGCAACCAACCTCCTGCTTTATGTTCACACCAGTACCCATGTGCCAAGTGTACATGAACGGCCACATGATATGCATTGTCAGGTGTTAGTAAGCAAAGTATTTAAGAGATCACTGTCAAATTTGTTTCAAACTGAAAATGTATGATGTGGATTCTTGTTAGCTTTGGTAAGTTCAGTTTTTCACCAGCCCGCCGATGCAAAAATCTTTCCCCAGAGGCTGTTGTGAATAGAAATATGTTCAAACAGAAACCAAAATATCTGGACAAGCAAGTCAATGCAGATGTGGCTTAAGATTCATTTCCTCAACATGCTGGGCATCAAACTGACTGAGACTTTGCTGACGTGAAAAGGAAAATCCCCGGGGTTACACGTTTTCCCTCAGCTTTACTGTCACACTTGAGCCAAGGTTTCCCACAAATGTCAACACTGAAGCTGTCCACTGAACTAACTGAAACTAACTCAAGTTTCAGGAAAAGTAGGAAATTAAGCCTTCAGCTAACTAGAGGAGGGACGTTCACAGCAAAAGGTTTTTCTCAGCACAAAAGACGAGATTCTGTCGAGATATACCAGACTTTGTTTAGCAAACAATACTGACTGACAAAAAAAAATAAGGCTCACACAATAAAACAGAAAAACACTACAGTGTGGAGGAAGACAGCTCAGCTACAGTCAATGCAAGGTGCACTTCTGGTAAAGCACTGAGCTTAAACTACTTAAGTCTGAAAATGTTCAGCTGGAAGCACTTCTGAGGTTGTGTGTTGAAATGCAGTTAATTTAATCCCTGATATTCAATTGCTTGATAATAGGTGAATACCGCTGTAATGATTGCCACAGTGCCTCTCATTAGAAGCTGTTGGAGAGAGAAGCACAAGCTCTGCTCATTCGCCTGCCCGTCCACCACATCCTGAGGTCAGAATCACAAAGGTAGAGCACGTCTACATTAATGAAACACACATATGCCTACATGAATGAAAAACACAAGTCAAAAGAGAGTGCACAGCTCAAACAAAGGAACAAGACTTTTTCTTTTTTTTCCGCCCCTGGGGAGAGTCTCACAGTTCCTCAGAATTTAAAGACACATTCTTGCACATCCTTTTTTAGGAAATTTCATGATAACTAAAGAAGTTACCGATACTGTCCCAGATAACGCTCTCTGGCTCAATTGAACTAAGCTGACTCATCATCCACGACAGGACCACGTCACTAAACCCATTCCAATGTGCTTCGTCGAGCCCAGAAACATACCAAACATAACATTACAACGATTTCCCACAAGCAGTCAAATCTAGTAGTAATCCACCTACAAAATCCTGCTCACATTTCTTAAGTCTCTTCAAGATAACTGACCACACTGGTGAGCAAATTAGGCAAAACTGGGGAAACACACATTCTTACGCAGTTTCATTATCATTGCAGGATAAAGTACTATCAGTGTGACTCCTTCAGTTTCCTCTGCTTTATCTTTTCATGCAGCTAATGAGGTGTTTGGCTTTAGTCATACTTCCCGCATTAATACATTTTACAAACTCTGGAAATAACGACTGCTTCGACATTCTGTAAAAGTGTGGCTTTGTCCTCATTGAGCTTTCTTTCTGTGGTTACTTCAAGGAAGACCATGATTCATAGTAATAATAACAGCGTTTGTCTGTGTTTGCTCATAACTCTGTCATGTTGTTCTCACCTCAAAATTAACAGACAAGTTCCTCTTGAGGGCAATTTCATAGACCAGGCTGATCTCTGATTTGCTGGCGTCGGTGCCTTCCTCGGTCTCCCCTTTCTCCTCTGGGTTCTGGAAAAGAAACAAACAAATGTGTGTTTTTAACTAGGACACAGGTTTAACAAACGGTCTGTCGTTTCATGCAGCAGCTAAACTATTACAACCATTTTTTCATTATCACGTCACCACAGTGTTAAAACGTTGATGTTTCTCCCACTTTTGCATCCAGTCACACAAACAAGGAGGTTAGCAGAAGTGAAGGGGTACAGCTATTTCTAATTAAAGTTAAAATTCAAAACGGCCGCTGCCACCACGGAAGCTTTGGCAGCTCTGGTTTATATAAGTAGCATCACTGCTATCGTGAAATCAAACGAGAAGCCAACGCTGCAAGAGTCTCAGCCATCACTTAACTCCCTGTTTGGGAGAATTATGATCTCCCACTAAATAAGAAACACTGGAAAGAAGTGCCGATTGAATCACGACTGTGTGGAAAAACTTTTGAACCGACTATATGTCAAGTGGTGTCACAAAAGTGTGGTTTTCTTGGGCTTCAGCAAAATAAATAAGAACTAAATTGACAACAAACCCCATAAAATACTGCAGATATGCAACCACAAGAAGCATAACTAGCCTGAGGCCACTAACAATGTGCAGACATTTTTTGTAACTAAATCAGCTAAATAGTAGGATATTTTCTTTTGGGGTTATTCTTAAGAGTTTCTAATAAGGTAGATTATTTTTCTTTTAATAAATGGAAAGAACATCTTCCTTTTTGTTTTTGCCAACCCATGACTCCAAAACCTGTGGCACATATCAAACAAAAAACATTTCTGAATTACCCAACAAGAGCGTGGATGTCGGCCAACCTGCTGCAACGAAACGCTCGTCTGTTTTCTGGATACAGCCCTAATCTGATATGGGACTGAGAACTCGGTTACCGGGACACGACTGGTGGTCCTCTGTCTGCACAGGAAGGTCTTAAAGGGGTGGTCCAGAATTCCTGTGTGCTACCTCTCCTCTAGATAGCGTTGTTGGTGAAAATTAATAACACTGTCCTCCTCAAAAAAGAAACTACAGCACGAGGAGTCAAAAAAAAAAGAGACGATGAAGGTCAGCAGGAACTCATTTCGCATGTTTTTGTATCTACAGACAGTTCTGGTGACATTTCTATGTGAACAATTCAAAAAAATGTCTCCCTAGCCACAACATTCCTGCTCATTAATCTATAAAACAAGTCTGGACTTCAAGTCAGATGATTCAGGTTTGAGATTTTAGTTATTTAACGGTTTCAGAATTGCCAAGTTAACTGTATAAATATAGATCCAACTGACAAGAGCAGCTTTCAGAAATTCCTAAACTGGTTACAATTCATCTCTGAAAAGACATCTTGCTATTGGTCACGACAGTCTCTTCTGCTTGTAATAAAACCTTGTTCACACCATGGAGATCATATCATCAGCCATACAACATTTTTTTTTTTTTTTGCTGCCAGTTGTGTATGGGAATGCAGAGTGCTGTCTTGATCTTTATCTTCTCATGTCCAGCTCTTTGTCTGATTAAGTCTGAATGGCTGCGGTCTTTCCCTTTGGGCTCCTTCCCTTCTCCCGCTTCATTGTGTGACCTGATACAGCACATGATTAATACCGTGTGATCTCTTGGATTTCACAGGAAACAGTCACGTTGCACCTACCGCACTGGGCCAAAGACCTAATATTCGAGGGAGGTACACGCACTGGATTTGAAACATACGGTACTGTGGAAAGGTTTTTGGCACTTTAAATGTTTAGATTTATATTCATCATGCGGTGCCATCGGGGTGGCGTCTGATCGGTCCCAAATCCATTTTGGACAATGACTTTAAACAGCCAGGATTATAATGAATTATCTAGCGGCAAAAAGAACAAGGAGTCCTGTAACGTACAGTAATGCCCTCGCTGAACCGACAGCATCACGTCAGTCTGGTATTACACAATATGAGAGAAGCAACTTGCCAACCGTGGCATGTTCTCCAAGCAGCCTACCTGCCAAGTACCTTGAAAAACTGTATGCTTAAGTATCTAGGAGAATCTGTGATCCAAACGGCAAAGGGTGATTACACCACATATTGATTTGTTTTAGCTTTCTTCTGTTTATGACAACTTGTATGAAGTCGACTGATAAAAACCACAGTAGTGCTCATAATGTATTATGTATGTACATAAATACGAAAAACTTGAAAGTGAGTCAGTCCAAAGGGGCTCAAGTCCATTCTCCCTCCCACTGTTTTCATTTGAATTTTAATATGCATTTATAGCTTTCATGGTCACAGATTCCTCTTTCACCCTCAATTTTGATGCGTGTGATCAATAGCGTGAATCCGCTCTCAAGGCTGCCTCGCCAAACCGCCGTGGGTAAACGTCCGCATGTGTCAGTCGGTGCGTATTCGCGTGCGAAACCGGAATGACCGAGCAGATTAGCAAACTTCCTGTGACAAAGACAAACAGAGGGCTAAATCTGACCTCGGTACTGCTTCTAGTTATGGATGTACTGGACAGGGTGTCCTGCTGAAAAATAACAACCGATATAGCTTTCTAAGATATTAACAGTCACCCTGAAGGAGCTATTTGAATGAAAAGTGCCTACGGGCGAAGAGAATGCTTTGTTTTCACAATCGAGTTCACGCTCAATTGATTTCAAAGGGGAAACGCACTCTTAGATCAAAGGATAGGAAGGGACTCCCGGTGGATGAGACAACATAATTCTGCAAAACTGAAAGAAAAACTGTTCTCAGAGATCTAAATATATCTTCCTTCACACCACCCATGCCCTGAGCATGCAACTAATGTCCTAGAAACCCTCATAAATGCCCAGTTCAACTGCTGATAGTGAGGTAAACAGACAAATCTTTTTTTTGTCCCCCCCACAAAACAGAAAGAACATTTGTTTCACTACACATATAAGATTTTTTTTTTATCAGCAGCAGTTAAACCCTCTGGCAGGGACTTCGAAGTTAGTCAACCGTTTTAGTGTTTAACATTTATTGCTGCCTGAAATCCTGTAAAATTGCAGGTGTTTTGTCATTCCTGAGGTTACGTATTGTTGCGCTACCTGTGGATAAACACTCTAATTACAGTGTCACTGATATTTAGCTGTGGTCTTCCTTGACATAAAGGTTTGACAGCCCATGGTGAAAAGAAACGCATATAGCTGGAGGGTGTCCACACACTTCCACATGTAGGAACACACACACACTCACGCAGACACAGAATGACAGACGTATACTGTAGACACAATGTGCCTCAATTTGTAAATCAAGACTCAGAAGCAGCAGCAAACAAAGAGCTCATTTATGGAGGCCGACGCCACAAGACAGCAAGGCAGGCAAGTGAGAAGAGCCAAAGCGTTTTGAATAACCATCAGCGATGCCAGGCGGTGAGGATATGGGGTAATTTGATTTCCGGTGGGAGATGATAACAACAGTTAACAGCTATGCCTGAGGGAAACTCTGGAAAGGTACAATGACATTGGGAGTAGGCAGAAAGAAAAGGGCGGACAGGAAAAAAAACAAAAAAAAACGAAAGAGGGAACACAAAATACACCCCTGCCAGGTGCAAACTAAAACTATCAAGATTGCGGGGCTTAAATTATACATTAGAGTAATTAGAGCCGAGCTGGATTTGGATTCAATCTGATGAAAAGCTTCATCTTAGTAACTGCAGAAAAACTACATAACACTTCAGAGCCATCAGCGGGATGGGACGGACGGATCGGCAGCGAAAATCCTTTGACTTTTTAATTAAGGGAAGCGTTTCCAGGTAGGAGGGGCTGGAGTAGTCATCTGAGGTGAAAGCAGTCATAAGGTGACAAAAGTGCTGAAGGGATGAGGTTGCATTGATCGGACAATCTGAGTTGTGGTGGAGGGGGGGAGAGAGGGTGGGTAGATGTTTCATAAGGTGGAAATGCATGTAGACAGTACAACTTATGCATTAAGTAGAGATCCGGGATCATACTGGCTGATTAGTCAAAGTATTTGGCAGAATAAATAACAATCTTCAAATTGTTTGTGCGGTTTGAGGATCGATGCTACTTCTAATCGCAAAGTTTCTCTCCTGGCATTGATTCTAATATTAAAAGACGGACATCTGATTCAGTCATTTGCTGTAAATGTGTGTTTCATCACCAACACGAGACGCAGCATAAAATAAACTTGCTACCTTCAGGATCTAGTCCAAGTAATACCTAGTCACATGTGAAATACGACTCTATAAATGCTACTGAAGCCTGTCTGAAGAGAAGCAGGAAAGTGCGGTTAGGGTGTGACAGACTTCTATCACTGAATCCTTTGGCAGTGGCAGCCAGTAACTAGGTAGTGAGAAAGAGAGAGTGTGTTTCTATGGTGACGTTTATCACCGACCATGGGAATGTGATTCACGTCCATCGAGGCTTCAGTGATGTTGATGTTCAAACAACTGCAGTACCGCAGCACAGAACGGTGGAACGCAGTTTGATTTAAATTGATAGAAATAATTACATCAGTGCAATAAAGAAATGTGGCTGCAAAGTAAAAAATGAAATAAATAAATGCTACAACTATTTATATTATATATATTTTACACATATATTGTCAAAGCCTGTGATACCGAAATGGTACGTTTATTGCCAAAACGCTGCATATTTTTATTGGGTATCCAATATAAATGGACTAAACGTAGGTCTATGAGCAGCCAGTGCTCACTGACCCGTTGGTTTTGAATGACAGCTCAAATAATATTTCAAAATGTAGGTGTTTACCATTTTATATATTCATTCTGGCATTTATATATTTCAGTATGTATTTCACTGGCGTTTTCTCACTTTGAATACCAGCATTTCACATAAATCAGCCTATTTAACCTATCGATTCCTCCCTTCCTCTACAGTAGCTTGTGTATTATGTGACAGCTGAAGCTACATAAGATTTAGAGTGCAGTGTACTACAATCAAATGCTCTCTGTATTTGTACCGTTTCTAGAAGACTCTCCAAGAGCAGCAACACTCACAAGATGCCTGGGAAATGAAATGGATACAGCCTACTTCTTATTTCCCTTTTCTGAATGCATTAAGCTTTTGTACACAGCAAGTATCGGTATCAGTATTAGTATCAGGGATACTGAGGCCTGGGTTTTGCTTGTCATCGGATCGGAAAGGAAATCACTGGCATGGGTGTAAAAGTAAAATGCACAAATTGGTCCTCAAGTGACAACAGCAATCCCATTACTACTTAAGAAGCAAGTGCATTGAAAACACAATGATCTATGCAGCACTTTATGATAATGAAGGATCCAAAGGGACTGGTCCATTGAATAGAGATCATTTTACCACGAAAAGGTGATGTTACATGTTGTTTTATTTCACTGCCATTAAAATACTAAAATGAACAATGACTTAATCCCAACAACAAGCATTGTCTGTGTGGATGGAGCCAAACTGAGCCTAATCCTTTGTCCCCTCGGCTTCCATTGTTGTCTAAAAACAGTCAAAAACAGGTAACCGGTGCACATTATGGCATTGTTTCGTTATCACAAAGGGCATCATTGTGTATTAAATACCAGTCAATCTTAATTGTAAACCAAATCCAAATCAAAGAGGGGCTGAAAATGTATCTCTACTGATACAAAGTTTACTCTTGATGGTTAAAGAATTCAGTGGGGTTTTTTTTTGTTTTTAATTATGCATATGAAATGTAAACATATTTGATCTTTTTTTTTTTTTTTAAATTTAGTTTTCCTAACAAAGTCAGAAAGTCATGTGAAAGCAACCCAGGGAAGGGTAGACACTCAGAGGCTTCCACTGTAAGCAAGTCTGATGATTTCTTTAAGCATAACTAATGGTTTAGTTATATTTTTGCAAGATTTTGCAGCTGCCTGCATAATGATTTAAAAAACTCAAGTGCTTCACCGACAACATGAGTCCAGTGGTGAACAGCGATAGTATGGTTACATCCAGCAGCCAGGAAAGTAAACAACTCTCATAAACAAATCTCACAGGGTCAGTCAGACAGAAGGCCGTGCCGTTTTTTAAAGCAATAACGGTGTCATGAAGATAGCTCTGGGAATTCCCTGAGCAGAAGTCAACAAGTGCATGCTAAACAACTACTGGAATGTAATGTTCTTGTAAGTCTCTGTGTTTACACGTGCTTGTGTGTGTGTTTACCTGTGGTGGCCGTTCAGGGATGGGTTCATTGCGCAGGGCTTGCAGGGCCTTCATGGCAGCGTTGTGTCTGGCTGCTTGGCGGGTGCGTCCCTCACCAATAAACTCATGACTCCCCACAGACAGCTGCACATAGAAGATCTTAGGAACAGGATAATGGTACCTAGAATATAAAGAACACAGGAATAATGATCAAAAATCTTGCAATATTGCAGGATGGATTTGTTTACCCTAAGGTGAATGTTTATTTCTGGCCTAAAAACAGATGAAAAACAAGTGAAGGAAGAGGCTCGAACATTATGAGCCAAGTTATCAATTCACACCGTTTACACCGTTCCCAAATTAAAGGCCCACCACTTCATCAGGGTCAATTACTACACAATAGCCTGTTGGCCAACCACTTGAGTAATGCCTTGCTATTGAATCTCAGTTCAGGGATACAAAACAAAGCACAGGGACATATATCCTCTCCGCTTTCTTCTTACCCCGAACATAGATTACACTCTCTTTCTTTGGGTCCTGACAGAGCGGGACTGAGCTGTCACCGAGCAGATTTAGAGGTCTGCGTGTGTGATACCCCCTCCTGGGTCAGTAGGAGAAGGGCTGAGAATGTCTGCTGGACTGAGGACAAGGAAAGAGAAATAGTGGGAAAACTAATAAGAGAAGAGAGAAATCCAAAGTTTTTAATATCCTTCTCCCTGTCCGCTTTACTCTCTGCCAATATACACTTATATTCACGAGGACATACAACCGCCATATGTGGTCGACACAAATGGATAACAGCAGCTGAGATTTATGGAAATGTGTCTTGACCAGCGTCTGGTTCCCAAACTGTATTCGATATTTTTACGTTTGGCTCCGAGCTTTTAATGAGAGAATGAAAATCCATAGTAAGTGAATATGGTGGAGTTTATTTCACTACTTGCAGAAGAAAATTAAAACAGGCTTTAAGGATATACAGCTATCCCTTTTCTCTGTGTATACATTTCAATACCGCAATATCCTACTTGGCACTGTAGCCAGGCTAATGCTTGATTGAGTGCGTGTGGGAATTTGGGGAACCCAAGAAGCAGTTTCTTTCACAACAAATTGCACACATGCACATTATTAAATGAAGACGTATCACGTTAAGCTAGCCCTAACCCAACAAGTGCTTTTTGA
Source organism: Stegastes partitus (assembly GCF_000690725.1). Classification (NCBI taxonomy): domain Eukaryota; kingdom Metazoa; phylum Chordata; class Actinopteri; family Pomacentridae; genus Stegastes; species Stegastes partitus. The sequence continues at coordinate 106,423 of NW_007579437.1, forward strand.
TACGTCTGAAAACTACAAACAGCCCCTTGTGTATATTCTAATGTATTTAATGACTGATCACATGTTGTGAGTCATTGATTCTCTTGTGTCTCCTAAAGCATAACAGGACAAAGGGTGTGTTCCAATACCCATGTTACTGTATTACATAGTATGCCAGAAAAAGATTTTGTATGTCCCAATACATTAAACGTCAAATGCGGTGTGCCAAAAATACCAGGATGTCCTACTACATTCAGTCTCACTTTACACTATGGAAGCCAGCGTGCTTTTCTGGCCATTCTGAGCTGCAATCCTTTGCACACCGGAAGATACATCACATACGTAATAGTGCCTCACGTGAGTATAAACAAACCTGAGCTGCTTACCGACAAATGACAACTCAATTCGTGCAACAGAATATATGAGAAAGACAGTCAAAATTTAAGACAAAGTGGCACATCACAGTTTTTAAAGGCAACTGCAGAACGTACTGAAAGTAAAAACAACAAGTGTATGAATTGGAACTATGCTAAAAGTTGGTACCGTAATTTTCGGACTATAAGCGGCTGCTTTTTTCACACGCTTTGAACACTGCGGCTTAAACAATGATGCAGCTAATTAATGGATTTTTACGAATTTGCTTTGAGACGAAAGTGACATTGAGAGTGACAAGAGAGACTGAGGAAGTGTGTGACGAAGTAATTCTGAGGCTGTTCTATTCTGACACTGAAGAAGATGACATTAGTGGTTTTAGTGCGCAGGAAGAAGATGAAGATAGCCATCAATGACTTTTCCTGCTAGGCTACTGTGTTACAGGCACTGTTCGGAAAAAAGCATTTACTGTACGTATTTGTGTATGTTATCGGGATGTATTTAATTAAAAACTAAAAAAAATCTTTACGTGTAAATATCTCATGTTACAACGTGGACACCTGCAGCTTACAGACAAGTGCGGCCTATATATGTACGCATTGTTTTTCTTTTCAAAGTAAGTGGGTGCAGCTTATATGCAAGTCTGAAATAAACCAAAGTCCTAGGAAAATGTTCATTTGGACCTAAAGATGACGAAAAGTCAGCGATCACCACAGTTACTGCAATCCATTCTAAGGGGAGCATGAATGTGTGCTCCAAATTCTTTTGTTTTCTTTTCTTGACAAATCCATTTCATAGATGTTAATAACAATAAGAGGAACACCAAAGTCATTGCAGTTCATCCTTGGGGTGATCTTAAATGTGGTTCATAACTATATATGTGACTTTGAACCAAATATCAATGCAATCCATCCAACAGCTGCCAAGAAACTTCACTAAAAAACATCAATGGCAACCTAATAACTAGAAGAAAAGGCAGGGATTTACCAAAACCAGTGAAATTCATCAACCAGGATTCATGAATGTCAAAAAGTACTAAAGTTAACAGCAATAAATCCAGTAGATGTTTTAATGTGGACCAATGCGGTTGACTAATCGACAGAGACAAACATTTTCTGTAACATTTCAACACCTACTTTAAAATAATGGTGTCTTGACATGAAGATACTGCGAAAGGCTTTACTTTGGATTTCACATCTAAAGGAGCTGTCTCATCCGTCGGGTGTATTACCTCATCAAACTGCACTGTAGCACCGTCGCCCTATTCCCAGATGTGAGCCATTACTGTGGTGTGTCTAATCATCGTTATTGTAACTGACAGAAAATGTGACAAATAGTACATAAATGAGGCCCGACAATGAGGCCGATCAACCTCAGACCTGAGAAGCTTACCGAAAAAAGAAATTTTGACTTTTTTGGCTTCTGTTTTTTCCTTTTTTTTCCACAGAAATACCAAAAATACTGCTGCTTTACTCACAGCAACTATTACAAAATAACCCTTTGCAACACATTTTCCTGAACATCTCCTCCCCTCTTCCCACTCTCCTTGTGTCTTTCCTCAACGTCCCGCTCAGCAGTCCTAACAATGAGTCAGCGTATTACTCCCAGAATTCCAGCAGGTCTTTCTCCAGCCCACAGCCCTCCTCTCATCCGTCTGCTCTCAACTCCTGGCCACGGGAGCCGTCCCTGGGCGGGGGCCTGCCTGGCCCTCGCACGTCAAGTGTGGCCCCAGGGTCTCAGAGGACATGCCAAGTGCAACATGGGCTCCGGCCAACAGCGCTGAGCCGAGATGGGAGCAGCTGGGGCTGGAGCACTGAGTACAGGTGCAGAGAGGAAGAGAAAGAGGCATAAGAAAGAGAAAGAGGCTGAAGGAGAGAGGGAAAAAAGGAAGGAAAGAAAGGGAGTAGAGAGAGAGAGAGACATGGAGGGAGGCCTGTGGGAGACCCGACTCCACAACGTGGGAAAGTAGTGGCTTACACACAAGCGAGTAAGCCAAGAACACAGGCGAGCACACATACACACATCAAAATCACGTAGACAAAAAAAGGCTGGAAAATCACATTAGAGTGCCGTAGCCAGTACAAAAATCACCGCATGCTAGCTAGAGCTGCTTATTATGTGTTATCAATTCATACTTCTGGTATTATTGTTATTACTACACACAGAGGGAATTGGACCAGGTCCCCTGTTGGGAGGGTGTGGAGACTGCTCAAAGGGAAAAAAAAAAAGAAAAAAAGAAGCATCACTGTGTCTGTGCGATGACGCAAGTGTATGTGTGGATCCAGTATGACTCAAAAGAAGAGGACGACTGATGCCGCAACTCAATCAAATGATAACTCATCAACATTTAGCTGTGAGTAATGAATTTGACTTTGAAGGCAGAACCTTCCCTGCAGCTCTCTTTAATGTGGGCCATGGTAGCAAAGGTTACCGTTTCATCTTAATCATTCAAAGACTCATGCATGAGCACACAGAGAGATAGACACATAGTCAGATCTTAGTGTTTATAAGCCCACACGCATGCCGAGTGGGAAATGGAAGATATGGTATTGCAATTATTACTATAAATGACAGAGTGACATCTCAGCTGGAAGCTATTTTCTTCAGTGGCATGACAAACTACTCGAAATGCTTGTGCAGAAAAAAAATAAAACTACACGTTTTCTCTCACAGCAACTGTATGTTACACTTGGTCTTAGGAAACAGCTCACGTCTCATCCATGATGTTCTTATTATTTTCGCAGCATATTTACATTCACGGCATCAGACACAGCCGGCAGTTTCCATAGCATGTGAGTCATATATATTACACAGACTGACGTCAGGTAGATCAGATAATATTATAATATACAATAGTCACATGCTCACGTGCAGATAAATATTACGCTTACATATCCGTGTACCACAGGCTGTGAAGGTATTTAGGGAAAACGTAACATGGGCGTGCCGTATTATTTCCATAGCAGGTTTTCCTCGACTATGTTTTTCAGGTTACGTGCCATTAAATATACGATATTCATTAAATAAGGCGAGACTGTTGATATTGGCAGCAGGTCGTGTATTAAGTTGCCGACATACTGTGAAATAACAACTATATCATAAGGGTTCCAGTGGTAGATATTTGCTTCGGTCAGTGCAAAATATTGTCAATATTGTACTTCAGATGATTCAACAAGGGCCTAATTTGTAGAGTTATGATGTAAACAAAAAGTGAAAAAACACTTGCAAAGTTTCACCAGCTACCATCATCCATGTGCACTTAGGTGTCTTGAAAATGTAGCACAAAAATAGAATTTAATGACTAAGTGCTCGCTGTATGAATGGGCATTTACAGCGGAGGCAGGAATGCTTCCTTGTATATTGTTGCATATATTTATGACTGCTTTTCACCAGTGCTGTGATAATGGATGTTTAATTGGGTGTAAGAGGTTCCATATTTAAAATAAAAACTTTGATTATAATAATGTAAGACAGCAATTAACGAGCTTTGATCACAGCACCGCTCGCTGATTTCACGCATTGGGAAAAAAATCATCGAAAGAGGATGAAGAAAGTGTGGGGATCAGGGAAAAGAAGGCAGCGTGAAAAGTGTAGTGAGTATGGTGTTGCCTCCTGATTGGTTGGTTTGAAAATCTTAGTGGCTGTAACAGTAATATTGTGGGATTCTGTTTTCCCACAGTTTGACAATCAAACCAAAACTTTTTCCAGAAAAATTGTCCGCCCTTGCCGCTGAATCTCTTAATCGGCTCTTGGTGAACTACGACAACCACAGTTTTTGACAGAACAGATTTTACCAACTTTCTCCCACAACTTTCAACCCAAACTCACACAGTACAACAAACATTAGCGTATCTTAATTTCAGTGTCGTTCGTTCATAAATCATCTATAAATGTTGGAACTGTCCAAGAATGAACACTGGAAGAATCTGTCATTTTCATCAGTATATTTTGATATAGTCATGCTTCTATATCAGTTGAATAAACAAACATTCACGAAGCATTTTATTAGGATTACCTGTACACCTGCTTTTTCATGCAATTATTCAATCAGGAAATGAAATAATCACGTGGCAGCAGTGCCGTGCATACAATCCTTTAGATTACGATCAGGAGTTGATGCTCATATCAAACATCCGAAGAGGGGAAAGATGTGACCTCAGTGACCTTTTCCACAGAACCAGACAGGCTGATATAAATATTTCTTAAACGCTTGATCTCATGGGAACAGTCTGGACCGTTTACTCTGCACAATGTGGAAACCAAGAAGAATACCAGGGAGCTGCAGTCCTATAGACCGAAACGGCATGTTGATGAGAGAAAACCACTCTTTACACAGTGGTGAGTCGAATGCACAACATGTTGAAACTTGAGGCAGATGGGCTACAACAACAGAAGACCACGTCAGGTTCCACGCTTGTCAGCCAAGAACAGCAATCTGAGGTTGCAGCGGCCACAGACTCACCAAAGCTGGCCTCAGGAAAAACTGGAAAATCGTACCATGGTCTGCTGAATTTTGATTTCTGTTGCAGGATCAGAAAGAGATAAAATCAGAATGTGGACCCAACCTGCACAGTGTCCAGTCCAGGCGAGCAGCGGTGGTGTTGTGGTGTGGGGGAATGTTGTTCTTGGCCAATTTTGAGTCCCTAAAACCACTCAATCATGGTTTGAATGCCAAAGCATAACTGAGTATTGTTGCTGGCCGTGTGTTTTCCAGTTTTCCACCTTCCACTGGCTACTTCCACCGTGATATTGTACCATGGCTCGAAAGCAAAAACCATCACAAACTGGTTTCATGAGCATGGCAACGAGTTCAGTGCACTTCAGGGGCCTCTGAAGTAATTAGATCGGAATCTGAAAGAACACCTTTGGGACGTGGTAGAAGATTCGCAGCATACAAATCTGCACAAACTACGAGATGCAATCATGTCGATGTGGATCAGAAATTCATATTAACATGCATAATATTCAACCTTATTTAATTTGGTTCAATGGAACATCACAAGTGCAGACGGCTCATGAAAAGCAAATAACTGAGAACCATTTACTACTAGTAAATAAAGCAAACAGATAGCATAAAAACATATGGATTCTGCAACAGCAAAGAGCAGCTGAGAGGCAAAAGTGGGCCAGCCACACACAGACAAATAACAGCACATGAATGAGGGAATGTACTGGCCTACTTGTCTTCCAGCGTCACTGAGCTTGACCAAAAAGACATCTACTGGCCACACATGCAAACTAGCTGTAAATAGCTGTATGTATGAAGCCACAGCTCCACACACACACACTCACACAGAGCCTTGCTAAGGGGATGGGACTGTGCTGGGAGCAAAAGGGTGACAGAGATCTGGGGGGAAGAAAGAAAGAAAGAAAAAAAGCAAAAACTTGGACAGGCTCACTCCTCCACCAGCTGCACTTTCTTCCAATCTCCTGCCAGACCTTTACTTGTTTTCTCTCCCTCCCAACTTCCATACTTCATTCCCTGTGTCCATCATTGATTGCTCTCCTTCCCTTCAGCCTCACGCAACTGCACATGTAGAGAATACATAGTGGTGTGAGAAAACATCCCATGTAGTCAAGTAAACACAGCGCTCAAAACACCAATGTCATGGTGTTGGGGGGCGGGGGGGGGCGGTTGTATTTAAAGTTCCTTGGACCCTGACTGAGGTTACAAACCACTAATCCACATAAGAGAACTTGATCCAATGCGATGGTGGAGTAGCGGTTTCAAACGAAATGATTTCTTTGGCCCTAATTGCTCGTTAGGGCTGATTTTAGCAGCCCTTGTGTACAAAACACAAAAAGAGAAGTAATTGTTGTTTCGACCCACGAATGTTGAATTTCTTTACTGCACATAAACATAATTTGTACGTTATTGTGATTTTTTATTGCAACTACTTCTATTGTCGGTAATGCATCTAAAAGAGTTGTGCAAGGTAATGCAAGTGACTCTTTTTGTTTTGATTGCTTGGAGAAATAAACACAATGTAAGCAAATCTGCGTCCATATATACTGGTCTTTTGTTATATTGGCCATTATTTTTATGTTATTATGAGCTCTTTTCAGTTTAATAGGTTAAATGGTTAGTTCCATGGCGGTTACATCATTGGGTCATGTATACAGCAAGATGAAAAGACAACCATGTGACTAACGTGCATTCAATTTCACAAATATAACGGCATGAAATGAAAGATTGTGCTTTTGGTTGACGGTTTTACGAAATGAAACTTAAAACAGTGTTGGCCTCCAGATGTTTGTAGAGACAAAGCAAACAGATTGAATGTTCAAACAGATTCGAAGCGATAATGAGAAAGTATGTGTGCGAGGTCTGCAGCGGTCTCGGGGAAGCCACAATGAGCATTATTCAGTCGGATGTCCCCCAAGGCGACTGTGACACAGAGATGCACTCATTCTCTGGCGCAGGCAAAGGATTCGAATGGTTCTTTTATTGTCAAATCATCCATGTTTTGAGAATTGTTGTCAGAATTCAGACTATGAATCTTGTGGCAGCACTTTGATTAAAAGGCATTAAAATGAAATATCGGTCCAAAGTGAACACTGATGGGCTGATAATGTCTAAAGGTTTTGTGGGAAAAATGTTATATAAAAATAAATACGGCACGTTTTAAGTGTAAGTCGAAGTACATTTAAAAAAGCATTGTATCTTAGGTCCACATCTTTCAGTGGGCCATCATGATAACATGAAGTATAATGATATGTTAATTGCACTACAGGCGACACTTAATGTTCTCTGCAACTAAGTAGAACAATATGTATAAACAGATGTATGTGTATACATCAGTAATCACCCAAAATGTCAGCATATTGGCAAAAATCCAACATAACACACATTGTCAAATCTCTCAGGTGTAAAAAAAAAAAAAAGCAGATAGATGAAAAGCTGAATCAAGTGTATACAGGGTCAATAAAGGTTTTGAACTCTCTTTTAATGCAACCAAACCTTACATTCTGTAGATTTTCATCAAAGTTCACCAATCGATTTCCTCCCTCATATTACTCCAGTGTGATGCACTGCTGTGACTGTGTGCTGCAGACAGTCCAGTCACTGTCTTTACCGACACCGGATGTGGAAGCATAACATCGGGACAGGCCCTAAAACAGAGTTTTCATTACCTAAAAACTTTAATTAAATTTTCCAAGCTGACAGTGCTCATTGTTGTTTAATGTTTGTTGTGGTTTTCGTTTTGTACGAGAGATTACAGCTCTCTTTGTTGGAGCTCTGTGATCAGTGTGTCGTCTTGGTGCCCTCCTTCCATACCTGGCTCATGACAAGTCAGAGCCCTGCGTAGGTCTCCTGACCGCTCTCCTGTCTGACTTTATTGCTGGTTCCCAGCGGCGCATCAAGCATTGTTTCCAAACACGATAGACCTTTAGTACTGTAACTGACAGGTAGCATGCTATGAGAAAACATATTAATGGGCTTGGGAAAAAAACCAAGGCTTGATTTCATTATGCGAGTAATAAAAGCAACCACTGGAAAATAGTCGATTCTTTAATTATCTGACTGAAAACAGGCATCGCGTGAATAACTTTTTAAACACAGAAAAATATCAGTGCGTAATAGAAGACTTGCCAACGTGTGCGAACCAATTACACCATGTGTGCATTTATGTGACATAGCAAAAAAAAAACCAAAAGAAACACTTCTTAACCCTTGTGCCCTTTTAGTGCCAACTGTTACGACTTGGCTGACTGAGAGGAATGGCTGGCTGAGGATCAGTCTAAAATCAGAGCCTCCTGTCCTCATTAAGAATATTACATTGTGACCTGCTGTTTTATGTTCATTGTCATTAAGGGGGAAAGACTAATTGCTTAGTTAAGAGTGATCCAAATTCTTCTGTGCCATTTTCAGAAAAAAGAAAAAAATACTATGAATTTCTCATGCCCAGAATGTTCTGAGATGGATTCTGTGCAAGCCAATGTGTCTGCAAATGATTTTCCTCTGTCTTTTTACATCAGTTTCTCCGGAGCAATATGCCACCTATTTCACTATTTAGTCCAGCTAAACATCTATGAGCATTCCTTATTAAATGTGCATTACAGATGTCGTAAATGAGCATATTATTTGCAAAGACCAATCAGCAGTTAATTTATCAAGACGTCCTTAAATGTGTAGACTTCTGAGCTGAAGTGCGGTTTGCTTCTGCTGAGAAAAAAAAAAAACCCAAAACACATAGCATCAATTACTGTGCAGGATGTAAAGCACAGATTTCTCTCTCTGATTCCACTATTTCCTCACGAGCTCTCAACTGGTAGGACCACCAAAGAAGAAATGCAGCATCACCGAACAGAACAAACTTTGTTTTGACTTTTCCCTGCTCTGAAGAAAATTAGAATGATGCAAGATGACAGGTCCTCAAGGAGGTAGATGCGTATTCCAACAGCTTTTCTGCTGCTGGTTTGATTCAAACCAGAGTGCGCAAAGTCTAAATTTGTAATAGATTTATGATATTCCTGTTACTCATCATATCTTCCAGTGACACAGCCAACCACAGCAGAGTGATTGGTGATTGTGATGTGGACTGAGTTCAAAATGTGGTTAGAACTTCAGAATCTGCTGTCCCAGAAAAAGGAACCTGTCCTCCCATTACAGGAACTGAGTTTGCGACATAGACTCTTACAGACACCAGGCTTTACCCTTGGACCATGCTGGAGCTGGAAAGGACTTTTCATCGTAACAATTCACCATCTTTTTCTTGGTGGCAACACATAAAGGATGATCAAATCGGATCACAAACCACTATAGGGCTATCTATGGAGACTGTCAAGGAAGCACATCACAGAAGAAGTAGAAAGGTATCTGCAGAAATGGGTTGAATGTAATGAAATTGCTGCCGTTCTGCAATGTTAACGCACAGCAACACTGGAAAGTAGGACAGCGGTGTGTCCAGACGAGTTAATGTGCATCAACCCGTGATGATCCACGCCAACAATGGGTGCAGATGTTATGATGCGTGTCATGCGGTGCTGGTGTCTACTGCCCTAAAAAGAGGGCAATCTAAAAGACTCAACAAACAGTCAGAAACGTCAACCCGCACTGACACCACCGCACAGCCACCCAGGAGGTAAAACCAATCGCTTTGAATACTGCAGAAAAAGTAGTGTTCGATTTCCTGGGAAGAGATTTAACTGAGTGGTATGTTTTCTTAGAAGTATACGAATGCGAGTTCTTGCAAAGGAGCCATCCGACACACCCTGACAAACAAACTGAAAGGCAGCATTACGGAAGGTGCTTCTGCTGATGGGACCTGCTTTGTACATTGTGGTCTCGGGTTCGTTTTTAAATTCAAAGCATCAAGGCAAGAGAGGAGAGGAAGAGACTCGGGGATACACAAACACGAAACTCCACTCGGAGGAGAAGAGATGAAAGGAGAGGCTAGACTTCTGTGTCACTGAGTCTGTTGAACACAAATCATTCCAAGCATTTGTTTATGTTGGACCCGTATTCTCCTCCTCCACCCCCAGTCTCTTCAATAAAACACTGCTTTATGAGTTTACACCCATTTGTACAATTAGGACATATTATCCTTTGTTCTGGCACGTTGCCTGTAGTAATTTATGTCCTGTATGTATGGACTGTATCTGATTTAGTCATTTACACAGATATGTGACTTTTTTTTTTTTTCCCAAAAAAATAAGGATAATCCAATAAAAAGCTATTCCTCTGAAGTCCTTACAGTGTGGGCTTTGGCAGCTCCCTTTCATTTTCGGGCAGCTGTGATGATGGGATGGATAAGAAAAACCCTATCTGTGGAATGCCTGAGTGGACGAAAGAGCACACAGCGTCCCGGTTAGGCCGTAGGAGACTGTAAAGCCTGACAGGCCAGTGAGCTATATAAAAAATTAAAACTGAGTGGGAGAAAGCGAGTGAGAAAAATGAAAAAAAAAAAAGATGAAGATGACTGCGTGCGCGAAGAGGACCTCAGAGGATATATGATACCTTCACATAGGAAGAGATGAGAGGAAATGTTGAATATAGAAAAGCGCTCATGGGCAGATTCGCCTTTTCAGCGGGGCCGGGCTGCCCCAATTAGAGATGTAGATGACAAAGTACACCTGTGTATCTGTGTGTTCTCTTGTCTTGTCTGCGTCTGTGCTGCTGTCTCTGCTGTTTGATGTTCCACTGATCTCCTGAAGGCATGAGGAGGGTATTCATTTATCAAGGATAAGTAATCCTCCATCACAACTGTCTCTTTATATTTCTTACGTGAGAGCGCGCTCATGTACACACACATTCCTCGCCGAGGCATCTATAAGGATGACATTGATTTTGCAAGGACGCTGCTGTACAGCTATAAGGCAAGTCTAAAACACAGCTGTAATGCATTTAACCCCCTACGTGCCACAATCAACAGAACTACTTTCAGGTATTTATTTATTGATATCTGTTGGTGATGAAATGATGAGACGTAAGCATTTATCATTTCATCACTATTGACCGTTTTACATATTTATCATTTAGTGATGCATGACATTAAAGTTTCTGGCTGACAACAATATCCGATATTAACGTTTCTGATATCGCCGATAACCGATATTACCGATGTCGATTTTCAATTTTTGTTCACGCCGAAAAACGAGTATAAGTAAGCACTGTGAGAGACTATTCAAAAGAAGCCCAGACCACATTAGACCACATAGTCTTCTTTATTAGACAAAACACTAATATCGGCCGATACCGATGTGGTCGCCGATACATCGTGCATCCCTATTATCATTCAAAAATACAAACTTTATACAAAGAGGAGAATGTTGTTTTGAAGTGAGCAATGTCAAAAAGATTTAATGTTGTCACGTCTCCAAAAGTTGCTGACACTGTAGACACAGTGCTCACTAGTGGGAAACGCAGGGTCTGAACAGTTGTTAAATAAGCAGATTCCCACATAGTAAATGGAAAACACCATTGATCTTAAACAGGATTTGCAATTACTAAGAGTATTTCTAAATTATTTTAAATTAATATTTCATGAAACAACCCAGCTTTGACAAGTGATAAATCCCAGATGTATCACTTTGCAGCCTGCACTGATTGATTTTTTTCACCACTAGGGGCAACACAACACAAAAAAAACTCTCCATCCATCTATTACCTATACCTGCTTTATCCTATTCAGAGTCAAGGGAAGCTGATGTTGGACGAGAAGCGGGATACACCCAGGACGGGTCACCAGTTCATGGTGAGGCTTACACAAACAGACAAACAACCATGCACATTGAACCGAGAGAGGAAGCCACAGGAAGAAAACGCAAAGTTCACACAAGAGATCCCATCCAACAAGCAAGTTCAAACCCAGAACCTTTTTGCTGTGAGGCGACGGTGCTAAAGATTACACCAACCACTGCCAGTTTACTAATAGCAAGGCAGGCCAATGGGAGGCTAGTGTGTTGCATGGCCACCACTGGTGTGTGTGTGTGTGAGTAAGAAACTCTTAACAACTTGCCTATATAGAGATCTGACAGACACTGAGTTGTATTTTTCAACTATTCACTTTCATCTTCATCTTGCTAGATGCCAACCAGCTCGTCATCTAACATTTTCTACCTTTTGGTGCCTGGTTGTATGCAGTGGGTGCACCAGAGTTTTCTCCCTGAAATTAACTGCCTGCTGCAGCTGGAAACAAGGTCAAGAAGAACAAAGACACCGAAACAAAGCAGCAAAATCGCAATCCTTTTCAATGAGGTGGACGCCGGCAAAAATGATGCATAGAGCTGAGGGGAACTTCAGAGTCAGGTAATAACTTCGAGTGGGTTCGTCATTACAAGGGAAACCTTACACATAACAAGCAGTAATGCTTTTCACAGTTAATAGAAAATGATTAACTGCAGGTGTAAATAATGCTGGAAATAGTGCAGGTGTAAAACCAAAATAGGAGTTCTATTTATTCTGTCCTATTAGGAAAAAAAAGTAAGACTGGCCAGCAGAACATAATGTAGGTAATGAATTCAGCACAGCACAGGTGACCCATTCATTCCTCTCCATTTCCTACAGAGAAAGCAGTAACGGCCAGCTCAGTATCAGAACATTATCACAGGAGGAAATGTCACAGAGCAACGCACCCCCTGTCTTTCAACCCACTGTTCTTCCAGCCGACATAATGTTACTGTCATAACCAAATGAGGGCTGGGAGGAGGTGGGCGGCTTCAGACTGCTCAGCTTTGCTCTAACAGGGAAAGTCCTATCCAAATTCCAACTCTGACAGAATGCAGGATGCAGGCGCCCCCGCCCCCCTGAGATCAGAGCAGCAGGAGGAAAGCTGGGAGCGCCGTGGATAAACTGGAGGAGCCCAGTATGACTCATTGGAATCAGGTGTTCCAATGATAACACAGGAGTTAGGGATTGTCCGTGAAAGCGGTTGATGTAACCAGATTTTTTGATAACACAAATATTTTCCTGATTCAGTGATCATTTTTTTGTTAATCATTTGGGCTGAATTTCCACACGTTTCATAGCAGCTCAGCGACTGACCATTGTTCACGGAGAATGAACAATGGCCAGCTCACGTCTGCGTGATAACAGAGATGAATCGCTGATTTAAACATGGACTTGGATGGTAAGGAATTATGCACAGATCCTTCGCCATAAATAAGATTCATTAAGACGCTGATAAATGCACATTTCATATTATCGCTGTATTTCCTCATCAGGGCACTTTCTGAATGAATCAATACTGGTCTTGGTGGTGATTAGAGCGCTGATGGATCAGAGCCAGGCTGCCCTTTTAATGGTCAGATTTTCCATCAACATGACTCTGGATCACTCTTATTCATCATAATAGGTAAGGACATGGGCATGTTGAAACCTTCGTTTCCCTGCAGCATCATTTAGGTGACGGATTGTGAATATGGCCTGTCACTCCGCCACATAGTCAGTCACCTGATTAAGAGAATTCATATTCAGAAGGTCTCACTTTCATTAATCCAGGTCTCGACTACACTGAAAGAAAGAGACCTCTTGAAAACATAAGTGACCTTGAGATAATCTATGTCGCTTCTTATGTCTTTTCTGTTTCAGACACGCTCATCCTCTAAGCCCCTCTCTGTCTCCCTTACAAAGTGGCATAAGAAAACAAAACAGACCATGAGGGAACAGCAAATGCCTGTCTCTTAGAAACTCATCACTGTGACATATGACATTGACAGACAGATGCTGGAAAACAGATTTTCCCCTCTACCCCAAAGACATTTATCTTTCACCCCCTGTTTGTTCCTGCGTGGATCAAATAGTAGAAGATGTGAGCCAGATGCTAGACTGTCTGCTGACTGCACTCAGTTACCCAACCCTGCAACTGATTGACTGACATTTTTCTGTTAACGTATCCACATTTTAAAAATAAACTGCACACATTTGGCGTCAGAATGCCTTACCGTAGGGCCTCAATGAGCCAAAGTTGATGCGAAAAGCAAAACAAACATAATGCTTGTCGCTGCGTTTAGTGCCTTGGTAATAAAAACTTTGTATTGAAATCCTGCAGAACACAAGGCAAAGATCCTAATGTATTAAACCCTACATAAATTCACCACATTCTCAACTTACAGGTTACAAAATGGGTGCTCAGTCACCTTTGGAGAGCAGTGCTATTGGACCTTTAAAATGAGGAAACACTGCCATCTGGAGGGAGTCGTACTCTGTCGTGAAAGTGGCTAAAAGCATGTCAAACAAACCGAGATGAATACTGGCTTTATCAAAGTTATTTCAGGAACAGTGTGTCCTCTGGAGTGGCATAACTCAACTTCTGTTAAGTTGGAAGCACAACAACATGTCAACTAGTCTCTATAAATAATAGAATATTTAGAACACTAATAACTCCATAAAATAATATTTATATTAAGCTGACATTTCAGTACAATTATCCCAAACGATGAAACCGTGGGATAAAACGCTACACATGCATAGTAAATGCACTATTTATGCCTTGTCAGAAACATAAGAAACAGACGCACCATTTGGTCATTTACAAAGTGCTTTTTTTCCCACCCTCCTTGCTGGATGACTCTAAAAATGGCACCCTGCTTTTTCCTGACTGAGAACATAAAGGATACCTGGATTTGGTGGCAGCCAGTTCAACAAATCCACAAGCCTAAATAACATTCCTTCACTGAGGGAGAGGAGATCATTAATTGCGCCTCTGTGGCATTTTTATGGAGTTTTTGGAAATGGCTGGATGGCTCCAGCAAAGAAGAAAGAACGGAGGAAAGGTGACAGAGACGGAGTGCAACGGGAACCCGCGAGGGCACCACATTCATCAGTTTCGAAAACATATGGAGTGGAAAGCCATGTCTGACACACATCTGAGCCAGTGGGATCAAAGAAACAATGCTGTTTGAGGTCATCCAAAATATATCAAGACTACGTCCACGCTAAGCTGGTTGAAGATCATTCGTCCCCCTGCGTATTAGTTATCTGCCATCCTGAACTCAGCCTCTGTTTCTTAACTACCAAAAACAAGCTTTATGCAAAGGCAAGAATTTTCGAAACAGTAGTCTCTCATGTTACTGTGGATTGGGAAAATAAAGCCGCTGCAAAATAATCAGCGAGTAAATCCCATCGTCTTAGGCTGTGCGACAGTTTAAAGGGAAACTCTAGAGAAGACACGCATCCAGGATAAATGCTGTTGGTTTTTCCAACCAAAAGACAGCTGATTGTGAATTTCTCCACCGCTTTTTCTCACTGTTGTTAGTAAAATAACTTAAAATGGTTTGTGAGGTGACAAGCCATTACACAGCTAAAATGCATTTTTAGCTGTATCCACCATCGTCCAAAAGCTTAGGACACAAACTGCTTTGACAAATCCGTCAAGGAAACAAAGTTTTTTATTTTTTTTATGGCGGGACAGTCCTTTACATTGTCAAGTATTACCATAGCTCATTCAGCAGGGTGAAACAATAAGCCAGGTTCAACACAAAGCTTAGAAATAAGGATCAGTTTTAGGTGCTCACCTTTGGTTAAACATCCCTCTGAAGTTGTAATTAGCTCTGTAGTTGGGCATGGGCTTGGGATCCAAAGGCCTGTAGATAGCTGGCTCGCCCCTCTTCATGGCCAGACCATTGAGCTCCACTGTGGGTGTTATACTGCCTGTGTGCAAAGGCAAGAACAGAAACATGAAAACCAGGACGATGACAAGTTTTGAGCAAACATAGACGTACAATGATTTGCAAAAACAACATATAAAGCTGTGTTTTGTCACATTAGCAAGTAAAGCCTTTTTCTGAAAATCATTGAAGTCATCTCTGAGGAAATCTAAACACATTGCATCACATTTTACAAAACACACACAGGAGCAGCAACTGACACCATGTTAAATCATGAATGCCTGCTTTCTACCCCAAAATTGTCAAGCCTCCTTACCTGCCTGATTCATGTACCGTTAATCCCACAGGTTCCCCACTGACGTTACATAACCTATCACAGGACTTCCTTAATCTCATTAAGAGCTGGCACTGAAGTCTTTTACTACTACAACGCCACAGAGGGCAGGAGAGGTAAGACCAGGCTATTCGGCCAGAGATAAAACATAAGCTCACCATTGGGATTAATTGAGAGGGTCTGTACAGGCTTTGTTCTGATTATTGATTTTTTTTTTTTAAATAGCACTCGTGGTTCGAGGGCTACACCTGAAAGCCTTACTTGTTGACACACAAAACCAAAATACCAAAACATTCCACTAACAGTGGGGACAGAAAGGCGTTGCAGGGATTATAATGCTTTGTCACAACTCATCCCTTCTCCTTTAGCACTCTACTTTATAATCACATGTGCACATGAATGTAATGCAAAACTTGTTCTGTGATAAAACATGTGAGTTCTCTCCATCTCCCTGCAGTTCAACATTGTATATTTCCAAACTGCACCTAGCTGCAGAAATAAATGACCAGTAGTGGGCACTAATCCAATAACAACGAGTTAGTTTTACAGTTTTCTGGCATAAAGCACAAGGAGTTACTCATTGAAAGTGTAAATGCATGCACTCTAGCTAAGGATAAAAAGTACTGCAGATAGAAGCATGTAGAAAGAAACTGCAGACATTCTCAAAAAATGGTTTAAGCCACAACAAACAAGTAAAAACTGAGCTAAATGCAATACAGATGCAAAGGTTTAAAATAAATAAATAAATAAATCCCCTATTTTTCTAGCAGGTCTTACACTGACTGGCTGCTATAGCCAGAATTAGCTTTCTGTAGGTGCAGCTAGTGGAAGCATAGCATTAAAAATATTAAACACTAATCTGACATGGATAAGTACATGCAGAAAGGGTTATGTGCATTTACTAGATATATTCCAGTTGGAAAAAAAAAAAACCTTTCCTGAGTTGACATTAATGCTGATGAAAAACAAGCATCGGTTTGTTTTGCAGCTTTTTCCAATTCAATATTACTCAGCTAAAACTGTAAAAAATAATAATAAATAAATCTATGCATGTGTAAATAAATGTATTCCAGGCATATCACTTCATAACAAGTGGATTTAAAGGTAATCATTCTCGTATGCATTCATTGTTGACAGTATAATGAGACTTTGTTGTGGTTGCCATACCTGGGTTGCTGTTGACGTCAACTTTAGGGGAGCGGGGCGCTGGCCTGGGAAGGACGCTCTCAGCCAGTGCCTTGGCAGCTGTGGAGTGCTGGGCCTTTTTAATGCTGGTGCCCTCTGCCTCCCACACCTGCTCCCCAAGAGTCAGCTGCACTGTGAAGATCTGGAACAGTGACACCCAGAGGGGAAGACGTTACCCAACAGCGTCTGCATTTTATTTATTTATTTTTTTTTACCATCATTCCTCAAGAGCCCATATGGCAGGAGGATGTAATCAGCATGACCAATAAAAATGTACAAAAAAAAAAAATAAATTAAAAAGTCAGAATCATATACTTCATCATACATGTATGTAGCAAGAACAAGCATGAAACTGAACAACCAAAAAACCACTAAGATGAGGATTTCTCCTGATATTTACATCGTATTACTTCATGTCAACACCTGAACTCTGATTCCGAAAAAGATTTTTTCTTCTGCACACATACAGATGACTGTCATGTCCCAGCTCCTTACCTTAGCATGTGCAGGACCTCTCTCATTGAGGAGCTTGTACTGTGGTTGGATCCTGTTGAAACGGGCTAACTCATTCACCAAACACATTGGAGTTTTCTCTTTAGGGTTTGCCATGTTCTCCTGGGGCGGGCCTAAGACAGAGCACAGCAAAACATGATATATGAGCAATATGGTAAAGACATGAGAGACAGACATGTATGCATGAATAATCATCATGTTTTAATATTGAATTATATCATTTTAATGAGTGAAAGGGCACGAGTTATTCATTTATTAAAGCAAGCAGCCTGTGCAGCTGTTACATGTAAGAAATGCAGCATAACACAACTTTTATATCCAATTAAGTCATACGCAAAAGTGAAAAATTTCATTTGATTTGTATGAGAGTATTTAAGCTCTTTTTCCATTCAGCAGATGTGCAGCACCTCAGGGGAGGCATCTTGCTGTCTAATGATTGAGACATAAAAATGTGGCTTACAGTGCAGTGAGTTAGTAATAAAATTAGTAAGAAATTAAGTGTATAATAGGGTCACAATATCATGTAGCAAGCATTTGTGCAGAGATCCTTTTGAATTTAGGTTAGGTTATGAGATTCAATAAGCAGTGAAGAGAGCAGGATCTGGAGGGATTTATGTCAGCCAGTTAATTGGCTATTTTAGGGCGACCTTTTTACTATAGAATAATAAATAGTACACACAGTGGTACTACTACAATGTTGAGGCAGGTTGTCTACATAAATTTTTCCTTAGGGCTTGAATCAATATCAGTATTACTTAGATATACAACACAAGTGCTAACAACACTGAAACACTGCATCTCCCTCATATGACCAGCAACAATTCCAAATAAAAGCTGATGAAGAAATAAGACGAGTCCATCATTTGTTGGAAATCACAGAAATTAACAGAATAATAATTAAGGCCACTCGTAATGCAAAATAATAACTAATATCCCCCAAAGGGAAACTGTTCTGCTGGTGTTGTACCTGGCGGTGAGGCAGACACAGGGGCGTCCCCATATCCGACTGCAGGAGCAGGGCAGGCGGGTGTGGGGGCCGGGCCTGTGCCGTTGACGGAGGGCTGCAGACCCAGAGATCCTGCGCTGGCCATGGCCGTCGGGGGAACTCCGGGGGAGAGGCCAGGACCAGCCAGGGGCGCTGAGGTCTGTACTTTCACTTGAGCCATGCTCTATTCCTGAAACAAGGCCACATGTAATAACTTGTAACTCCATTAGACACACTCTCCATTGTATAGACTGTAAACAGATGAGAATAGAAAAGTCAATCACTAATGAAGTGCACATTATACTGTACAGACACCATTAAGCATTCGTGCACGAGTCTACATTTGCATGCACAGATAAATACACTCTACTTTTTGCACAATTTAAAGCTCTTTACTGTCATTTGACAGACTTCTGCGGGCTAAGCCTAGAGAACAGACTTCGAACTGAGCAGCCCTCGGCTATCTCACATTCTGATCCACAAGCAGCTAATACACCCAGACAATGAACCTTTATTTGAAGGAGCTTTGCTCATGTTACTGCTGCCAAACTCTCCGGAAAAAGGAGGAATCCTGTGATAGTGGCCCGAACAAGACAATGGATGTTCAATCAGATTTTGTTTGGGACTAAAGAGAGGTACATGGGCGTACATCCAGCAGACAGAGGTTAGCATTGACAGTAGAGTGGGCACAACAATGCAGTGAGAGTCAGCAAAACACATATTTGATTACTTTAGCTTTGAAGGCATGTGTGCAATATTATGGTCACACAGTTGGTGCCTGTGGCTATTTCATACAAGTAACATAATATGCTAACCAGTGTTTTTCATCAACAGAAGATGAAGACGTAGATAACTGCAAAAACTCAATTAAAAAGAGACAAACCACATCTACCAAAAAACGGCCCCAAGACTGGTTTACATCAAGCACTGACGGGGGAAATGAGGGAAATTTATTTCCACGTCCCCACAGAGGTCAGAGCAAAAGGTTGGACACAGAACTGAACCCCTGGAGTGGAGAGAAATTTACTGTCTTGCCCTTGGACACTTGATGAAATGCCAGTTTTGAATCTGGCACACTGGTGATTGATAACGCTGTCAGAAATCTGAGTCTATCTCATTAGATAATATCAAACACAACAGGGCTGTAGATATTACACAGGCCATAAAGACAGCTTTTAGATCCCAACTGTTTTCATGGGCTTCACCCTGCAATCATGATTACAGCTGCCACCTGTCCATACAGCCCAGAGACGAGGCTGCACAGTAAACAGAGCGGTTTGCATTGCTATATCACACCCGATATCGACAACGTGCACCAGATCAAATGCATTTTTACTCTGGTGTGTGACCTTTACCCAGTGCATGCAATCAAGTTTTTCCCTGTCCATGCATCTTGCGTGCTCGTGAGGTTCTCGGGGTCACAAACCCTCTTTCCTTTACTGTCTTGCACTAGCGTGCACGAATTGCACAGCAAAACAGCAACCTCGGTGCATGCTCGTCTTTCGCAGCAACTTGAATATGGAGGTTGCTGTAACGTTAGGGTTGACTGACAGAGCTACAGGGCTGTCTGCAACCCCTGAACCTACATTACAGCCTCGACTGTGTCCAGCTTTAGCAAGGAAGCTAACGTTACCACCAAGAAAACGGCGCTTCCTCCAAATGTCAGCTGCTAAAAACACGCCAACAGAATGGCCAAGCGTGCATGCTGTCATGGATATGCCGCTGTGATTTCTCCTGATGAACATATACAACCCAGCCGCCTCCAGTTACGCTAGTTTAGCCGGTTAAAGCTCATCATGGCTGATCGGCCGAGCACCCCTCTTGCTAGCATCTCCATACCGCCCCATCCTCCACGAAAGTCTGGGGGAATTTCAGCCCACCCAACATCATACACGGGCTGGCGACAGCGTGGCAAATAACCCGGAGACTATCCGACGACAAAGGGACAAATATTTTAGGGTATTTTTTACCTTTGTCCAGGGCCAGACCCCAGTTACACCTCCAACATTGGCAAACACTAAAGAGAACTGGATGGAAGAGGGAACAGACCACGTTATTTTTCTGGGTAAAAAAAAGGAAAAACTACCCATTAGAAGCAAATGACTAACCATTGTGATATTTCATGTGTAAAGTTTGTGTTGTGTCCATTTTTTTCAGTGCGAAATGTTGCAAATCGTTATCTGTGGATCGTCGGAGTTTGTGGTGAATCCTGAATGAATCAGCCACCCCCGCCGCGACAGGAATGGTTTGGTCCTGGTTTGCTTCCTCAGAGCTTACAGTGTAACTTTTGATTCAACAGCAAAATTAACCTTTTCAGACTTGTTTTCTGCACAGGGGACTTACATTGGGTGTTAATTTGGTTTTCCAACCTTATTTTTACTTTATGCATAATTATCGCTAAAAGTTAATATGAAGATCAGTGTATAAAACTTGGAAAATATAATTTTACTGTCCATATTTTGTTCTCAGGGAAGCCTTTCCATCAAGTGAGTTTAATTATACAGTTAATTCTACAACTTAGAGGTGGGCTGTCATTTTGCTTCTTTTTTTTTTTTCTTGTCGGGAGAACATAAGCTCCC
This sequence comes from Stegastes partitus, assembly GCF_000690725.1. Classification (NCBI taxonomy): domain Eukaryota; kingdom Metazoa; phylum Chordata; class Actinopteri; family Pomacentridae; genus Stegastes; species Stegastes partitus. The sequence goes on from NW_007579437.1 coordinate 127,421, forward strand.
ATAAAAGAGTACTTTCTGCTGCTTGTGAGGGTTTACAGCTTTGGCTCAGGAGCCCTTCAACAGGAGAATTCAAAGGAAGAGCAGCAGATGTGTCTCACTAACCACAAGACCACAAGGTCTGGATTCAGAAACACCAAGTTCCTTGTGCAGAAATCACAGTGGGGACTGTTGTGTTCTTGCAAAGAAGACAGGTAGCGATGATTCTGGGATCCCACAGATGCAAATAAAGTCCAGTGTACACCTTTTATCTATAATAGGGAATAAGGACCTACAGGTTAAAATACACATGTAATGCAGAACCTACAGAGCCTGCAGATATCTGACAGGTACTGTTGTGTTACAGCCAATAGAGGGTGCCACTACACCACTTTTGCAGTCCTGGTTGGCTCCTTCACAGAAAGACATGAACAGAATGCTTTCCTTTACAAAGAAAACTTTGTACTACTGTGCATAATAAAACCCAGGGACTAATCATTAAATGAGAACACAGTAAAACATCTGGCATTATAAAGGGCACAAACTGGACTTGTATTTGCTTGAATAAATAATTTTAGCATCTACAAAACCTATAGAACCAAGTTAGGTTCAGATATTTTTTCTCAAACATATATAGCACAATTTCCTTTTTCAAATAAACACAGGACCTACAGTGAGCTGAATAAAGTTTAACTCTAGAGCATCTGTGTCAAATTTTAATAATCATTTCTTAAAATTCGACAAAAGATGTAATTTCACCTGGTTGATGTCACATACTGCTCATTACATCCGACTAAATGAGCATCACATGTAAGCTTGTCCACTATTTCTGCAAGATTATCTCAGTTTCATGTTTCACAGTTTTTATCCACATGCATATTTGTGGATACTTCTGGCAAACACAGGACAATCCCACAAACAAGCGCACAAGCCGTGTCCTTCACCATTTGTAGACAGACTGAATTCCTTACGTTTGAAATATCTGATAAAACCCACTGACCCAATGAGTCACATTCAGGCATGCACTTTCTTTCTGAGTTTGTCAGTATTGTGTATCCCTTTTGAAAGAAAACAATACATAAAAAGGCTTTTACAGGATCCAGAACAGACACAGAAAAACGCATATTCACATACTATGCAAACCAAGGTTGAATAAAAGTGAATCTTTGCTTTTATTATTGATTATGAAAATGAACAGGCACCTATTACATGGAGCTTGCACATCCCAGAACAAAATTTCAAATATAAATAACACACCCTCATTAGTGTTGATCACTCACAACAACCTGCAAGCTAAGAGTTCAAACCACATTGAAAAGGAAAAAAAAAAAAAAAAAAAGCAACCTAAGAAAAAAAAGAAAAAGAAAAACATCACATCCAAACCCTTGTAACATAGTCACTCAAGTTTTTTCAAATCTCCTCTGATCTACTGCCCATTGGATGAAGGCCTTTTGTCTCTGCACGGATGCTGTTGTGACTGCATTTACACAAGCATTTCAGTCCTACTGTCTTTTCCTCCGAGCACAGCGACAGCTAACTAGACCCATTGCAAAGAAGCTAAAAAAAAATAAAATCATTGGTTAAATAGATGTCTTTAAGTTATCAATATAGTATTTTTTTGTTGTTGTTGTTGTTTTGAGATAGCGGTGTGCTGTGGTAATCTCCTCTACAGTATAGAGTATCATCACATTCACTCAAGTTCATTCAAGAAACTCAGCTAGACCCTGGGAAAAAAAAAAAAAAGTAAATACAAACAACCCAAGATGGAAAATTCAAGTATCTCTGACTGGATGGCGATAAACATTTCTTTAGGGATGGAGTGATTACAGTCTAAAATGACCACAGCCTCTGGAGGTGAGCTTTGTAAGATCCATCCCATAAAACATTACCTAAGGTATGGAAAGACTAAAAGTTGCCACAATGTTTGATGCCAATAAGAAAAAGTAGGGTTTAAAATTGCATGCACCCCCACTGTAAAACTACTTCTTTTTTTTTTTTCTTACCAACTTACATGTTTGTAGCTGACTGTACACATCCTAACTAGCAAAAGATGCAGACTAACTTCCAATGAAATAAAGCACTCCTATTATCATTCTGCTATAAAGTAAATGCATCCTCTGCTAAGTTCTTTCACATCATCCAACAATTTAAAGACTTATATATACAATAGTTTCAGACGTGTTATACGTTTACAACATAACAGTCTCTTTTGGTGAAAATATAGTTAAATTCAAAATATCTGATAGGTATCTTTTTAGAGGTGATCTCTTTATTGAAAAAAGTACCTGAGCCAAAACTCTGACCAGGGGGAATCACAAAAGCCTTGTCATTCATTGCCGTTCTGGAGATCAAACAAAGATTTAAATTAAATAACAAATACAAAAAAAAAAAAGAAAATCAAAAAAAACGTACTGACCCATCAAAACAACCCCCCTTTTCAAAGCATCAGCTAGTCAAAAAGAAAAAAAAAAGTACAAAAAAAGACATTTAAAATCAAACATTTTAGAAGATTAAAGCATGAAATTAAAAAACAAAACGGTATCATACAAATAAAAATGGATCATGCGACAACGTTCTCTTGCAGACATTCTTTAAATGGAAGAGAGGCCGCTGCACATCCTAAAGGCTGGACTAGTGAACACTACACGAGTTCGGCCCAGCGTTACGAGGAGATGTACACTGAGGTCATCGGATGACTACAAGTTCTATCGTCATATCTGTTTTTATTCCCATCTGTACTGACATTCTGTCCAACGGCAGGAAGAACTGCAACCCGGGTTTCGCCTCGGAAGATGAAGAAAACTGCGTGTACTCTTGATACAGTGGTTAAAAACTAAAACCTTTAAACCTGACAAGTGGAGGACTACTTACAGTACATCTGCAAGTCTGGAATAACGTACTAATAGTGCCTTTTTAAACTAGATACTTTCACAGTGCATATAATAATAATAATAATAATAATAATAACAATAAACAAACAGATGAAGCATTTTCTTGGGGTGTTGATGGTCAGATCCCTTCCAGAAGACGATTAGATTTGGATTTCTCTTTGTAGGCCCAAGCATGCATCCATCAGTTATTATTGCACAACACAAGGACCTTAAAATGCACCCACACACAAACGAAAAAGTAACAATAATAATCTGAAAACAGGAATTATAATTATCTCACTACAAATCCACCTTTCGTGCTCGCTGCAGTACGATCTTTTTTGCCAAAAATCGGTCCGTCTTGGGTGCATCTAAACGCTCCTTTTAATTCGTTTTCTATTTTACAACCGACTAAAACATGCAGCCAACTGCACCGCAGGGGGGAAATGCAGTCGAGAGCCTCCAGCGCATGGTGTCCATTGTTCCAGTCAAAGGTCAGAGTTCAAAGACTGAATGATTAAAAAGTGCTTTACGTAGGTCAGTAGGACTTCTTTCTTCTACGGTTATTACAAAGTTTGTACATTAGCATGTATCATCTGTGAAGGCAAACGAAATATATTTAAATTACATCATAATTACAATTAAAAGCATTAATTATATACCCTAACCAAAAAAAAAAAGGAAAGAAAACAGCTTAAGATTGAAAATACTCACCATGATACCACCATTTTGTTTTCTTTGGATTTTTGTTACATGTTCTTACATAAAAGGAGTTATCAGGCGGTCGTCTCTGCAGAAAAAGCAAAAAAGCATTTAGATTTAACATTTAAAAAAGGGAATCATTTACATCAGCTACTGTTATTTATTCTTGGCACAGTGCAGAGTTACCTTTTCTTTGCAGCTGGACAACATGCTGATAATGCTAAGACAAACTGATTGCACTGAGAGCGCTGGCGACCAATCTTCCGTTAGAATAGATAGACAGATGTGACCATTGCTATACACATGTGGGTGGACAGGTATATTCTCTCCTGTGAACATTACCTACAAAGAAAAATCAGTCAGTGGTTATTGAGATCATTCAGTGAACATACAAGTATAGAAACCCTGTAAAGGTGGTGAGTGATTAATGCTTTAAAAAAAAAAAAAAAAAAAAAGCAGACTAAATCCTTTTACATTTTAAACGGAGTTCAAAGATACAAGTTGGGAAAGTACTTGTCTGGAAGAAGTTGAGATTTTTTCATTAATGACAGAAAATAATGAGACTTGCTGCATAAGCTCAGGCTTAGCCCTCTACAGCGACATGAGGCTCTAGGATTAGGACAGAGGGGCCGGGATGGGGTGAGAGAGGAGAAGGGAGTGTAGGGACAGGAGACTAAGAGAGGACATATGTTTAATAGGGAGGGAAAAAAAAGAGACAAGTTCTATAAAAAGAACTAGTGAATAACAGCCATTGAAATTGTGTAACAGTGAGAACCGAACGGGAAGATACAGCAAGTGTGAGAAGACAGAAACTCAAGACTGAGGTGCTGAAGTATAGAGAGAAGGGGGAGTGGGGTAGAGAGGCTAATGAAGGGTAACAATGGGTTGAGGCAGTCTGGCACCAGACAGGGCCTCACAGGAGAGTGCAGGCTCCACATCACGGGGCTGGAGGGGGTGACGGGGTGAGTGTTACCGATATGAACACAAAGTAAAGCTAGCACTGCGCCCAAAACACCAAGATAAACAAAAGCTCGTCGCTTGCAAAAACTAGCATCTGACATACACAAAGCTCTGTGAACCTGGCATGACCTCACAGAAAACAGGCACTACAGGTAATCTACATGTTGGGTTTCTGCTTTATGTTTATATTGCATCTAATCCTTTGCTTATAATGTGCTCTGTGCAAAACAAATCACCAAAGGACAGTTTATTTTTCAGCTGCAGGTTAGATAGCTAAGGACGTTACCTTGCGCTTCAAGAAATTTCACTTTTTCTAACATATCATTGACCAAATAACTAAATGTTTAAGAAAGAAAGCAATCATCAGGTTAATTAATTATGAAAACAATACATTTTGGTTGCTGAGCTGCCATTTTGCCTGAATGAATGAAACAATTTGAGTTGAATAGAATTAATTTGTAAAGTTTTTCTGGCTAAAACTTCTCAAAAACCTTCACAACCGTGTTTGCTATTTAAGTAAACTATGCAGCCAGGAATATCAATTAGTGAATAAACTAGACAAAAAACTGTCACATTACAATGGTGACAATGTGTAGCCCATGGTGTGTTGCAAGGTGCCAGCCAAGGCTCTGAAGATTGGCAACTTAGGCACAGGGTTCCAAACAAAACAACCAACTATCGTACTATGTTTTGGTAGAAAATCTGCAGCTTCTTGTGAAAGCATGTAGTAGAAACAAGTACAAGGTGACCACTGTAACAGGGTTAAACAGAAACTGAAGCTACAAACTGTTAATGCAAAAGTTATCAACTAAGTTTGAATAGGCCAATGGTCACAATGGTTTTTTATAGGCCCTAATAGCATTTGCGACAGGAGGAGTGTTTGTAAGTGCAGTACACTTGCTTTCAGAACTACATGTTTGTGCAATGCAGCGTTACTCACACAGCCAATAATGCACTGCAGCAGTTGATAGCGGAGTTTCTCTAGAGGCCCCAAGAGGAGTCAAATCGTGGACAACTCTGACAGTCAGTCCTTCCCATTAGAGCGGGGTTGTGGCTAAGTAGCTCAGTTTATCTAATTTTCTCTACAGTGACTCAGTGCCTATTTTTAGGTGGCCAGGCTCCTGATGAGTCAAAAAAGACTGTTGAGTTAAACTAATCCCATCAAACATGGCTTCAGTAGGACCTCTGCACTGGTGTCTCTGTCAGTGATTCCAGGCTCCAGTGTTTCCAAGCCAAGATTCATTCCACTAACAACTACAGAGCCACAGTGTTTCATGTGATTATTACAGGCATCCAGACAGTGGATATAGAGGATTGTTTGCACAGGTCTTTTGGTTTTTGATTTTGTTTGGAAAGGGGCACCTCTGTACTTCCACACTGTACCTCCAAAGCAACAGCGTATGACTTTGTATCTCATAAATGTCATTCTCTGGTGTGATTGGCGGACATTAAGTGCAATAGAAACTACATCAAACCGTGCTAGGGGTCTGTTTGTTACTCTGCTACTAGCATCTTCAGTATTCAACAAAGCCACTTGCAAACAGAAAATTCCAGGTCCTTAAGACAAGATGGTATACTAACTAAACTTAAATAGCTCTTTTCCACCTGAACAACAAGACACAGTGCTTCACAATACATCACATTCACTCCAATATAAACACATGCACATACAATGATGGCAAACGAGCTTACCTGAGGTGAATCAAAAGGATATCGACTACTAAATTTGAAAAGCAGCTGAAATTTCTCTCCTTCATACAGTGTACCAGTTGCTCCCTCCATATCTACAATCCACCTGAAAGAAACGCACAATATTAAAATATGTTTTAAAAAAATCCCACTCGAACAAAATGAATATAACATTAAAAACACAGGTGGGTCCAAACATCTAAAACAAATGTCTACCTTTGACTATAGAGTACATTGAAAAATGTAAGATACAAAGAGCGGTCCCATTTTGATTCCTAAAACACAGATGTTAGTGTTTCTAGGCCGCTTGTTTGACCAGGAGTAAAATTAGAATCTTGACTGTTCAAAGGGGTTTTAGTTAAATTATATTTCTCACGTAACTGGTTTACTGTTAACCTGCAAGGTCTGTAAATCACCCAAGGATGCAGCTGTGTGTGAAGGCTGACTGAAAAATGGGTGAATCAAATTAGATTCCATTTATTTACACGTTGTGACAACATTCCTGCTAAAAGGGTTGCAAAATGTTCTCTACAAAAATGGACCGGATTACATTACAGGTATTAAATTCCTTCTAAATTTCGTCAAGTCATGATATCAGGTTTAGCATTTCCTTTTAGACACAGATCTCTTCTGTGTTTTGGAAGGAAATGGTTTTGACTATGCTATGAATGCTGAGTTTATGTTTCAAGGATGGACGAGTTTATTATGTGTTCTCTCTACAGGAGTAGATAGAGGAACATTTGAAATTGTGGCCATGCTCTAATTTTTTAAACCGAGGTTTTATAATGAGCACTATGTTCTACTTTACCATTTTGGAGTTGATTAGCAAGAGACAAGTACAGAATCACATCTCATTATCATTTAGAAAGAATCATACACAACGTGAGCTGCCAATTCTGCAGTAAGTGTGTAATCAAAAGCTTTTAGCCTGACTCATTCCAGCGACATTCAATATTCAGCTGGGTTATGACAGTGGTTTAGTAATAATGTGATACTCTATTGATCTAGTGGACAAAATCTATTTTCGCTTCTGTAGCCTGGCTACAGAACACTGCTGACTGAGCTGGTAGCAATTCAATCCTGCTCAGATGATTGCAAATACAGGGGTTTGGGTCTTTGGGATGAAGGACAGTGTACCAGCACCACATTCTCTATATGCCTTTAGGATAAATGTAGCTTCACTGGCAAACAAACCAAATGTGTAAGTATTGTGAAGAATATTTATGGGGATTGCCTGCTCACAGTAGAAACCTCAGAGGAGAAGAAAAAGGGACACTGATGGCAGCATCACAATCTCTGACCTAATTTCTTCAATACAAGCAGTGCAGATAGGACACCAAAGAGACTTGTGGTTGTTATCCGGGGTTTATAGCCTTGTGTCTCTTTAAAAACTAGTCCTGGGCACATGATCATTTAGACCTACATACGAGGTCAGTCGTCCTTAAAAACTTCACCCGTAGAAAGTCTGACTGAGTGTCAGAAAGGAGCTCCATTTTCCTTCAGGAAGCAAAGTTTTGAGGGACTCATTATCACTGTACATGATGCCTGACACAACCCACGCTGAACACAGCCAAGGACTCCAAGGACATTATGCACAACGTGCTCAAATTCCCCGTAGCTTGGTGATTATATGATCCAGACAACAAAAATAACATTAAGCCATTTACTGAAAGTGGGGGGAAAAGGACAAAGTGAGTACACATGTGAGACCCAGCGGTGCTTTAAAGCAGCAGTTTCCTTGTTTGCCGCGCCTGACTCATTATGCCATCACGCTAAGCCATCTGCACAATCACACAGTCAACTAAAAGACATTGCAATCAACTGAGCAGCACAGAGAGACAGTGTGCCATATATAAAAAAAAGCCAGATAACTGAAAACACATTGTCACCTTATCACATGCACAGTGGTGTCACCAGTGAGGTTTCCCCCCCTTGCTTGGATAAGGTTAGCTTCAATGACAAGCAGGGATGGAGTATTTGTGTCTTACTCCAGTCAGGACTCACATGACAATCAGGACAAATCCCCACCACTGTCAATCACTTTAACAGAAAGCCAACACAGGCTCAACAGACCTTTCAGCATCAGACTTAAACACAAAAAGGCACACCCATACATACCACCTCAAACCTGGGATGCGCAGTGATCACAGAAACCAGCTGAACTGGTTGAGGGACTTGTCAGTCATGCACAACATTCATTCTGCCTGATCACGTGATTGTTACCTAATGGGAGGATGCCAGCATAACAACGTCTTACATTGTTACATTGTTGTTAAGATTTTCTAAAAATAACAACAAACATTAACTTGTGTTGTGTCTCTAGGACAGCATAACAGTCTAGCAATGATGCTGGGAGGCATTCTAAACACTACAACGAGGTAGTAACTTTGAAAGTAAGTGTTAAAGCTCAAAGACATTTGAATGACAGCCAGAAATTTGTCTCAAATCCATTTACAGGATGATCCGCAGTGCTTATCGGGCACAATTTGACACACACAACAACAGTATTCATGGTGTTTTAAGGTAACACCAAGACACCCAAACAGAAAGGTCAGCTAAGCAGGCTCTGTTCCTTGCTACCCTAGCCCAACTCCGGCATGCCAACCTTTAAATATTTTATAAGGATGAATAGTGACACTGTGCATTAGAGACACTCTACGGAGGGGCCTGAGCTGCCAGTCACTGGAATGACCCCAATTTCTGCTCACCACTCACTGCTGAGGCTTTGTGTGTTACCTCCAACCACAACTATTGCAACAGCAACCCTTCCTGCATGCGAGGTACCGGGCATGCTGGCCACACTGCTCTCTCAAAGTAATGAATGGTGACACTTCACAAAGCCACATGAAATTTGTGTTTATTCTAACCTTCTTCAGTGACCACTGCAGGTGTAAGACTCAATGATTAATGTGTTAGAAAATACTGT
>NW_007579438.1:0-44171 GCF_000690725.1 Stegastes partitus
GACTGGGACAGCCAATTGTTTTACTGTTTTCAGATATTTTACTCTAAATTTGATTCATCAATGTAATAATGGGCAGATTAATGAATAAATGGATAGGTCTTCAAAGGAAATACATTGAAAATGTAGATGTGCTGATCCGTGCCTGTGTGTACCTGAGATCAATGTGTGTCAGCTGTAGTAAATTGCCGATGTCAGGAGAACAGCAGGTCAGTCTGTTGAAACCCAGGTTGATGTCTGACAGCGAAGACTGGAACTCCACCAGTCTGCAAACAGCAAACAGTTTGGTTAGTCTGAGAGTAATCCTTATAAAAACGATACAGTCTTTAGCCTCTGTCACACAGGGATAATGCATGTAATTGTATGTACCTGGGAGGAATGGAAGTCAGCTGGTTCTTGCTGAAGTTGACCGTGGCAACACCTTGATGTGCTGCAGCATCAAACAGCTCATCTGGAATACTGCCTGCCTGCTTGTCACTAAACACAAACACATGCAAATTTAGACTTGAGTTATTCTACATTTTACGTAACCAAAGTGTAGAAAATTAATTTAATCTCTTAAATATAAAGCAACATTTGGATACAAGTGCTGAATCAAACTACAGTAATGTGAATGTCAATGTGTGCTGAGGCCAGTAGTGTTTATTATCCACCTATAATCTAATAATTGGTTGAATTTATTACAACTTGTTTTAATTTTAAAACAGTCAAGCTAACACTGTACCACAGCCGCTACTGAGATGGGAACACAGTGACACCTCTAAGAGAATTTTGATAAGTCAAGAAATATATGTGCAGTCACATGGTCAGACAAGGTAACACAGTTTATGATGATCATTAAAACCCACATGAAAGGGAGGTCACACAGTAACACCTGAAATTAACCTAATAACTGCTAAGGAAGATTTGTCTGATCTGATTATGACTTTAAAGGTTATGGGTATCAAGTACAAAACTGTAAGTAGTCGTTAACAAGTTCAGAGAAGCCAAGCGCATAGAACCTGCCAACAGCTCAACCCTGAACAGTGACATAGTGTCCGGAATGGATGGGGGTCTCATTTCACCAAATGTCCCATGCCTGACCACCTTCAATTTGACTGATATTTTTCTAAAGTGGTGAATAGTGATTGAGTCTACCATGTGTAAAATCTGGGGTCATAGGTAACATTAGCTGTTGAGTTATGAAAGAGTTATATAACATTGTTACTGGGCTAAATTACAAAAATGAGTTTTACGTAATAGTCCTTCAAATAATTTTATGAAAAGTTGTACCACAAGCAATCACATCCATGTGATATTAGATTTATTTTTTGCTTGAAATATGCAGTGAAACAATACTTGATACAACATGATGAAATAGTGGTTCACAATTTACATCATACTGTACACGTGTAATAAGCAACATGGAAATCAATCTTGCACAAAGAGGCAGTGAACAGGGAAATCCATTGTCCACAAATAACTGGGCGTGACCTACTTTAAACAGAGGTTTAATGCTGACATGAAATGAAATGAATGAAAAATACTTTATTCATCCCAGAAGGGAAATTCAATAATAATACTATTAATAATTATTAATAATAATAATCAATAATAAATTCAACAAATACATCAGTGCACCACATACTATTGCTACCAAGTTTCCCAGCACAATGTTTCTATGTGACTAACTCTTTGTTAACAAGGTTATGATGAATTTAAACAGATGTTGATAAAGAAATTCAAATCAAGTAAAAATATCTATGTCTGACATATAGATAATAAAGATCAATGGAATTGCTCATGGTACCACTTTGTATTAAAAGAAAAATCATGGCTTCCCAACTCACAGTCCTTCAAATAATTTTATGAAAAGTGGTTAAATAGATTTAAAATTTGGTGAATTGAGGTAGAATGGCACATGGATGAAATTAAGAGCCATGTTTATCAACCAAGAACTGGTTTGACCAAATTAACACCTTGCAAGTTGTAATTTGCATCACAAAATTATTTGCTTTTATTCATGTTGACAAATATCACAAATCCAGAAAATAAGCATAGTCATGAACCCTGCATATACATTCAAGGGTGTTGCAGAACTCACATCTATCTGGTCTAAGGCTGCAAGGTAGTTTGTTTTTCCTTGATATATATAGTGAAATTTAAAAATAAGGCATTTTTATCAGATGACTTGAATAACTCCAGTTGTAAAGAAATTATCATTCTAGACTGACTGAGGTATTTTTGTAGGGCATTGCATCTGCATTAAAAAAAATGAAAAAAAATAAGCTGTGAAGACAGTTTTTAATGCAAACCATCTGGAACCATCTTCATATAGTGCAACAATGGTAAAAACATCCAAAATAGTTTCTTGCTTTGGACGGCATTCAGCTCTATCTATGTGTCCATCGTACAAAATTTGGTGATGCAGATTTTAACTATAAAACTAAACAGTCATGTTTCCCTGCGTGGTGGCAACGACTGCAAGACACTGCTGACAGAGTTCCTGTTTTTGGTCAACAGTATCCTTTCTGTCGCTGAAGCATTTCCATATAACTGGTGTTGTTTCTTTTTGCAACCAAATTATACTGTTCAGCATTTCTTTCCTGTTCTTCAGTCACTGGCTGTGTACAGGTGGAGCCAGAATGTCAAACAGTGTCTTTTAAATAAAGTTCTAAAAACTCAGTATGGCTAAAAACACATAAATTTGACTAATTATGTTCTATCAAACAGAATTCTCTTGTAGTTTAAATATGGAAAATCAGAACTGTACGAGTTTTCTTTTTGCAGCAGCACTTTTTGTGATGCGACTACTCAACATTTGCACATCGCAGAAATTATATATTGTACAGCCGTAATCAGCATTTGGTGTAGAAGCGTTGCTCACAGTTTTTGTGAAATAGGCTCTTTCTGCCCCAGGGGGTTCAATATTTCTTGACGCTAAAATTCACCGTTCTCCACTGACAAAATTAACTAACCTGAGAACAGTCGGCTTTTTCAAACCCTATGACAAGATTAAGATGGCAGCTTCATGAGAAGCTAATAATAATTACACAAAATAAATGTATTATGTTTGAGTACATAACTGTCAAGTGTAACACCATGCTCTGATAAAGGCTTCTATTCAAAATGTTCAACTTATTTGTCTGCCTATTGACTGCAAACACATATATCCAAAAGACTAACATGACAATTTTTGACCTGTGGAGGCTTATTTTGACACTACGTTTAGAAAATACTAACCTGTACGCCAATACCTTGAGAGTTTGAATGTTATGCACATTGACCATAGCCTGGCTGGGTAATGTCATCGCTGTATGTCCTTCTTCTGCTTTCTCAGGCTCCTCTAAAACACACAACACACACACACACCACACACCATATTTAGACCACGAGATGAAACCAGTACAGCTAGGAGATTCATGCAGAGTAGTAGACTCACAAAGTCAGTACAGTCTACAGATTTTAAGCGCTATGAGATGACTTGTTGTTGTAAATATGCGCTATACAAATAAAATTGAATTGAATTGAATTGAATAGATTTTAGGGCTGAAACGATTTTAAAGCTTGAAATTAAAAAAGTATGACATGGCGAAGATTTCTGTGAAGGTGTATTTACTTTTACTCTACATGCGATGCCCCGGGGGTACCTTGTGTCCCATTTAATCCATGCCTGGACTCAGATAAGCTCAAAAAATAGATTTTTGCTAAAAATTGATGTTATGATGTCTCTTGAGAGCCAAATCTATTAACTAATGTTAATGTCTCCTTCTTGCATAAAAAAGATAGACCTTTGTCAAAAACATCTCAGACTTTTTATGCTAGGGAAAATTTTTTTTTGTTTTTTTAAAAAAACTTTTCAAGGCAAACAGATATTCTGATTTAGTGGCACAGTGTATTAACTGGTGGTCCCATTATGTGTTGGCCTCCTGAGAACAAGCAACATTGATCTGCAACTACAGATCCAAACAAAGCATCATCATAAAGCAACACTGAGCATACTACTTTGCAGAAGCAGGTCAGCTGGTGGTTTATTACAGGGAGGAGAAATTAATAATGCTAAACTGGTTCTCACTACTTTTGTCAATGGTTAAATTTACAAAGGGAATTAAGAAAACCCTAAAGCTTCACCATACATTAGGAAACAGTGTGTGTATCATCTTTACTCAAGATCTGCTTACTAGCATTTGACTTTATTGATCATTCTCTGGCCATCCACCAAATCCTGGTTGATGCTGTGAGGAGTTTTGGTCTGTGCTTAGAGACAGCAGATGTTTTCCGTTTCCTATATTCATTCAATTTCAGATTTAATTTCAAAGTGATGAATTAAGAGACATGGATACCGTTCTAAGATGGAGGCCCCTTTCAATGAAAGGTGCTGCTCACATGCATAGAGGAAAAAAAGGCTTTCAGCCTTTGTCTGCTATGACAGTTGCAATCAGAATAACACTATTGTTCATTTCAAGGCAGTGATGGTGAATCGCAGAGTACACATTTTTAATGGAAGCGTTTCAGCTCTTTAGGTACAGCATTTAAAACAATTTCCAGTAAGAACAAAAAGTGAACTCTACCTTTAATTCTTCCTTTTAAATATTTCAGAAGTTCATTGGTTCCTTTCTGTGATGCAGACAACAGACAAGATGAGTAAGCAGTTAATATGAATGATCTCTTCTACTGAAGTGTAGGTGAAGATTACCGTGGTAACATGTCAGAGATTAATATACATAGCACTATTTCTGAACTTTCTAAGGCAGCATCTGTACCATTATCGTTTCTGGTTTCCATCCACTAAAAAGCGGTATACTATAAATGACTGTAATAATGTGATTTGTGGCAAAAAGTCAAATGCTAATTTTTAGATGAATAGCTGTATGGACAGGAGACCACAATGTTTACTTGCAAATATGTTGAATCTACTACTTTGGCTACCATATAAACACTTGAGTCTTTAACTCTTGTCTCTCCCTGTTATTGAGCTGGAGAAGGTAAGGCACAGAGACCTGGTACATTAAAGAAATATTTTTGTATTTTGTATTTGTACTTAATTAAAATGAGATGTTTAAGATTTGTTTTCAATTTAACATAAACACCTAGATAAAATTTAGACACTTATAAAAAAGCAAAGCACAACTGTGTCGAGCAGTGTATTAATGTGTTAATGTTTGTACAGGCTGAGCAACCATTCTTCATATTTGTCCTTGCTTCTTACATTTGTTTTACCATGCACACTTGTGTTTGCATTTCCAATGTGTCACCTACGGTGAGAAGGTCTCTCCTGATTCCTCGTAGGGGGTTTCCCTCCAACAGCAATACCTTCAGATTGGGCAGTAGGCTGAGAGTCGCTGGAAGACTGACAGAGATAGATTCCAATTCATTTGAAAATCTACTGGTAGACATTTTCTCAAAACATACCTGCCAACATCTCTTGTAGAAGAATCAACAGTGTTAAATGTAAGTATAAACTGAAAGTTGAACAAATGTTAGGAATATATCACTTAGCATCAAGAGATATTAAAAATTTGGATAATTACAAAAAAAAGTGTCATAGCATATTTGAAACTTACATATACTGTATAAAAAGACATCTAACCTTTTTTCTCACTGTCTGACATGAAATCAGGCTAAACTTTTCCTGTTTTAGGTCAGTTAGGGTTACCAAAATTATTTATATTTGCTTAATGCCAGAATAATGAGAGAGAAAAAATTTTTGGGACATTTTTTTTTATTACTTTCTTCAAAGTCAGAAGTTTACATACACTAGGACGCCTTCCAATTCAACTGTTTGGCCATAACGACCATTGTTACATTTTAAGGAAAAAGGGGGAAGCATACAAGCCTGAGAACACCATCCCAACTGTGAAGTACAGGGATGGCAGCATCATGTTGTGGGGGTGTTTTGCTGCAGGAGGGACTGGTGCTCGCACAAAGTAGATGGCATAATTGGGAAAGAACATTATATGGAAATACTGGAGCAGCATCTCAAGACATTAGGTAGGAAGTTAAAGCTTGGATGCAAATGGATCTTTCAAATAGACAATGACCTTAAGCATACTGCCAAATTAGTTCCAAAGTGGCTTAAGGACAACAAAGTCATGTTCTGGAGTGGCCACCACAAAGCCCTGATCTCAAGCCTGCAGAAAATTTGTGGGCAGAGCTGAAAAGGTGTGTGTGAGCAAAGTGGCCAACAAACCGGACTCAGTTCCACCAGTTCTGTCAGGAGGAATGGGCCAAAATTCAAGAAAACTATTGTGAGAAGCTTATGGAAGGAAACCCAAAATGTTTGACCCAAGTCAAACAGTTTAAAGTCAACGCTACTAAATACTAAGGAAATGTATGTAAACTTCTGACTTTCAATAAAGTAATAAAAAAATATATATCAAAAAAGAAATTCTCTGTCTTATTAATCTGGCATTAAGCAAATAGAAATCCTTTTGGTAAACCAAACTGACCTAAAACAGGAAAGGTTTAGTTTGATTTAATGTCAGATAGTGAGAAAAAAAAAGGTTACGTGTCTTTTTATACCGTCTATATAAACTTCTGGTTTCAACTATAAGTGTGTTCTTGGAGCAATCCCTGTGATCAGTGAAGATTAGAGTGTGCAAATAGCGGACGTTATGCTTGCTACACACTGGATAGTTCAATCATGTGTTCAATACTTATGGGCATGAACAGTTTGCTGCTATAGGAGAGCATGGTGTCATAACGACTTACGTGGCAATGTCATTGTTGGTGAGGTCGAGACGTGTGAGTGTGCTCAGTAACGTGATCTGTTCAGGGAGGATTTTGATTTTGTTGTCTCTGAGTTCTAGCAGGGATATGGCTGTCAGGCTCGCCAGCTCCTCTGTCTCCAACTTCTCAATTAGGTTGTTTCCAACATACAACTCCTAAACACATACGCACGCACACGAAACAAAAATTAGAAATAAACAAATTATTTTCTGATGCTCCCATTCAATCTTACAAAACTATACTAAACTGTAAAAACAACACAAAGGTCAGGAAATGTGGTCATGACTGGATCAGCATTACTCACCATAAATGAGCATTATATCAGGGCAACTCTTATGCTGCTGTGGTTACCTTAAGTGCAGGTGTGGGGAGCTGTGGGAGGTGCCGGAGCTTGTTGTGTCTAAGGTAAAGTTGCTCTAGTGAGAGCATCTTTGATAGGCTGGCAGAAATGTCAGTCAGTTGGTTACTGCTGCAGTCCAAGAGCTTAACATCTGCAAAAATCAAGATTCAAGAATAAGAGTTATTTCACTATTTGTAGTTTCACACTTTGAAAAGTGGCCATGTAAAGAAACACAGAAACTGTATAGCTAGTCTTACTTGTGAGCTCTGCTAGGCTGTCAGGCAGAGAATGAAGCTTGTTGTGACAGAGGATTACTTTCTGCAGACTGGTGAGACAGCCAAGACTGGAGGGCAGGTCCTTCAGATTGTTGTTGGACAGGTCCTTTAGTCAATCACAACAGATAAGACACTTCAATCAGTCAATCACACAACACAGTAGAAAGGGCCACATACAGTATACAACAGAAGTGAGGACACCCCTGTGCAATATTATTTGAATGTTGAATGATTGAAACTGCATCACCTCTGACATTATTAAAACTGCATTATTTGTAGGTGGAACAGCACACTACAAGGTGTGTCAGAGAAGTTTTAGGACTGGTGTCACAAAAGATATATTTAAAATCCAAACTACAGGTTTTCCCCTTCGACGTAATCCCCCTGGAGTCTAATGCACTTCCCCAGCCTTCTCTGCCACACTGCCATGCACTCCTGGAAGGATTCTTCTGGGATCCTCTGCAGCTCCGTCGTCACAGCCATCTTGATGTTGTCCACATCTTCATAACAGGTCCCCTTGATGATCCCCTTGAGCTTGGGTAAGAGGAAAAAATCCAACAGAGCCAGGTGAGGTGAGTAGGGAGGTTGCTCCAGCACGGCAATGTTCTTCTCAACCAGGAACTATCGGATGCTCAGGGCATTGTGAGCAGGCATGTTGTCATGGTGAAGCAGCCACGACTTGTCCTGCCACAACTCTTGCCTCTTCTCGCGCACTGAACGAAGCAAACGCCACAGGATCTCTTTGTAGATGTGCTGGATAATTGTCTGAAGGGGAAAACTCGTAGTTTGTGTTTAAAATATATCTTTTGTGACACCAGTCCTGGAACTTTTCTGACACACCTCGTATTTCATCTTATGAACAATCAAAAACAAATACTTTAGAAAGTCCACATGGAAACCACAGGTTCCAAAGTAGAAACTTGATACAAAAAAAGTGAGTAGATGTGTGGTCCCTGACATACAAGTTGGAAAACTTGTGTCACTGAAATTAAGACTGTAGCGGGCGAATATTCGAATATCAAAATTGCTATCTGGATACCACCACAACGACTGGATATCCAGACATCTGGATATCTGGATATTCGGTACCTAAATACCGACTGACGCAATGACTTCCAGTCTGCAGAAGCTTGACAGAAAAGGAATATACCAGTATGACAATCATTCAAAGCACAAAATCACACAAGAGTTTCTAAAGAAGAACTAAGCTAAAAATGTGACCTAGAAGAGAATGTTGTCTGATTTGAATCCAACACAACACCTTTGGGGTATTTTTAAAAGAAAAGTAGAACAACACAACCTCTCCAGAGAAGAGCAGCCGAAAAATAATTATCTCTAAAGACACAAAACATCTCTCCAGAAATGTGTGGACTCTGGTATCCTTCATGCTGAGGACGATTGAGTTTGTTATCAAAAATAAAGGTGGACATACAAAATATACAAAAAAAAACCAAAAACAAAAGACGTGAATCTCAGTAATGGAGGTTGTATTGACTGTTGTTGTATTCAGTTCCTACTGTGGGACCTGTATTTTTAATATATTAAATCTGAACAGTTTTTGATTTGACATAAGACCTAACAGCAATGCAATTACCCTAAGTGACACAATTCAGCATCACTTGACATTTCAATGATATTGCACAGTAGTGTACTCAATTGTGTTGTATACTGTAGTATGATACCCTGCACTGCATAAATTACTTGTTAGTTACCAGCGCTGTCAGGTTCTCTAGTTGTCCCAGTTCCTCTGGCAGGCTTTCCAGGAGATTGTGCTGCAACGTGAGGCTACAAAGGTTCCTCAGAGTAAATATCTCCACTGGCAGTGATGACAGCTGATTATGACTGGCCACATAGAACAAACACAAAATAGGTTTTAATTTATTCTACAATCAGTGGAAATATTTTTCATTCATTTTTTTCCTCAGTGGTCAGTCAAACTCAGGACTTAATATCATAAGATAAGTCTTTATATTTCCTGCAGCAGAGACATGTGCAGTGTTATACCAGAAATGGTTATTGTGAAAATGTGTTGGTAACATCAATAAAATAAAATAAAATAAAATAAAATAAAATAAACAAGAATACTGTCCCAGTTTTGAGGTGATGAACTGGAAATCTAAGGGGATTTATCTAATCAGTTAGGTGAAACTAGATGCTGTGCCATTAAGTGGTGCATTTTGGCAAATCCCCACTGACGAAAAATTAAAGTTAACATGTCATGGTGAAAAAAATGATGATTGGTTGTACTAGGTGCTAAAGTAATTCTTCTGATTTTCATGAGTGAACACTCTGTGCACAACAAAAAAATGTAAAAAATTGTGAAGGCTTATTGTGAATGGATTTGAACTGCGATTCTTGCCTCCCCCCATGGCCATTGCACTATGCAATCGAACAGTATTTCAATTTCTATTATTGCAATTAATTCTCAATATAAAAAAATGCAAGAGACTCTCTTACACATTATGTGTTTCCAGTTCACTGAGCAGCTGGGAACAGTGGGTGCTTTGAAAACCAAACACATGTAAAAGGTTCTGTTTTCCCTCCACGCTCTTTTTGATTAAAACGTTTCTATGTCTTTCTCTCTCTTAAGAATTCTCAACAAAGTTTTTTTTTTTTCCATCTATTTGACTTATGCACAAAGCAAAAATATGTATAACGGTGAGGAAAATGCAGTGTGTGCCTCTACCTGAGTCGCAGTTCCTGCAGCTCCTGCAGCTCTCCTAAAGCACTGGGTAAACTGCTCAAGTGGTTGTCATGGAGCTGCAAAAACAAAATAACATTATTGTTTAGCACCTAATTAGGGTAAAAAATAAAATAAAATAAAATAAATCCGGATTGTGGTAAATAAAAGGATGCCTCAAAACTATTTTCATCAATATCTAGATGTAATTAAATATACTCTGTTTACTCAGTCAGTTTGTAACTTCATACATAGCAGGTTCTTAATGAGGTAGGTTAAGATTTTGTTACACTGGCTCTGTATCAGTTTATTCCAGACTGCTGTTATTTTGGCTTTACCAAAAATCTCCCATTCAAATTAGCATCCCTTTCTTAACCATTTCAGATTGCTTTGGTTTTTCCAGTTTCATTTTCAACGGACACTCTTCTAAGAGATGCTGTAGTAACTTATGACAGACATGACAATTTGCTGTACATCTGAATCAACAATTCTTCCCACAGTACAAAGACAAACTGAGGTTAACTGGTGATTCTAAATTGTCTGTAGGTGTGAATGTGAGAGTGCTTGGTTGTCTGTCTCACTGTGTGACCCTGTGATGGACTGGGTGTCCCCTGCCTTTGCCCTAAGTCAGCTGGGATTGGCACCAGCCCCCCAGTGACCCTACCGAAGATAAAGCGGCGTATAGATAATGGATTTGAATCAACAAAACTACCATACATGAACTGGAAAAAAGACACCTTATACTAGGTTGGGGGGAAAAAAAAAACGAGGAGTCCAACAGTAGTGGGGAAAACTGAGGCTGTGAAGTATTTCTGAATTGTCTTTTTAGACACATAACATTATCTATGAAACAATTATAGTATCTGTAACTGAAGAAAAGTGTTGATCTGTTAGAAAAGTAATAGTAAACCACATGCACAATGTTACTTACATCAAGTGTAATCAGTCCAGGCAGCAGTTTGATGTCTTCCGACAATTGTGTAAGTTGATTGGATGAGAGCAGCAGTTTTGTGAGATCAGTCTGTTCCCACCAGCGATCTGATTCTCCAAAGGACACATCCTGCTGGGCCTCCTCTGGTGTGTCAATGCTGAGACGATACACACTCTGAGGGACTGAGCCACATGTTATCACAGTTATTACCTGCATACAATAACATAACCATAACCATAATCATGATTCATGATTCATGACACACACACACACACACACACACACACACACACACACACACACACACACACACACACACACACACACACACAAAGAGGGTTATTTTAGTTGCTTCATTAGAAGCAATGCTGGCTATTTCTGACTGAGATTTCAAACACTGACGCCACTGCCGGTCCTTTTATGCATCTGTTTCTGATGGGAAAAAAATACCACTGAAATAACTTGTTAATGTAATATTGTAGTCTCTGCTGCCATTTATTGTTTTCAATTCAATTCATCAAAGTAGAATAAAAAGCAATTTTAGAGAATCAGAGTTTCAGTGACGGCATTCTGCCATTTAGCCCCTTTCCCACTTATCTGTTAATGTTTCTCACTGCTGCATACATAGACCACCCCTATTGCTGGAGAGTGCAGCGGTTCGCACACAATATTTGTCATTCACATGAGACTAGTCAATATACCAAGTCACACATAAAACATAATAATGCAATAACAGACTAAAACTAAACTAATAGCAGCTAATCAAAGTGTCAAGATAACTAACAGCCCAGTTTATTTCTGATTTCCTAGACAGTGAAACTTGAAAGTCTCAGACTCAACCTGAAGACTGCTGCGATGTGACAAAACTTTTACCTGCGATGTGACAAAACTTTTACAGGTCTGAGGTAAACAAAAGTTCACAGTTGCTGTTACATTCTGATTGGGCCTTTCTTCATGTTCAGATAATCCGCAGTGAACCCTGATTAATGAAGTAACTCCTGTTGCTCTATGTGTAAATGCATGTAGCACTTTCTTTAGAGACACTTGTAGATCCCACTGCTGTCTGATGCAAAAAGTTTGTAATAAACTATGAAAAAATAGTCCTAAACAGCTGGAAACTCAACTGCCATTCTGTGTGCGATAGCTCACCTGTCTAATGGAAAGACAAATAGACCTTCTGTTGGATCCTGGTCTATTTGCAGCATTGACAATATGGACATGTTACCAAATGAGATCGCTCTTAAAGTAACCACCAAAATATGGCATTGGCTAGCACAGTAACGATGAAACCACGTCATTGCAACATAACTGGCTGTAGCTGGAAAAACTACTATCACAGAGACAGAATTTTCAGTATTAAAATCATAATCTATGGCTGTTTTGGCTATGGGTGAACTTTTTCAACTAAAAGTACTCTACAAACAATTTCTTCTCCTGAGCTATATTGAGCAGTGGTCACTCAAATAACCTAAATTTTAATTGTACCGTCATTAGTTACACAAATGTACACATGTATAAGCACATCAGATAATCAGTAACATGCTTTTCAGCAAACTAATGAAAGTCTCACATGTTCCCACAGTGTGTCTCTCCATTTTTTCAGCTCAAAATACTGCAAAGATGGTTAATTTCTCTATGACTATGTGACCTCTTGTTTTGGCTCTCTTCTAAATTAGCTGTTTTACTCTGAAAAACAATAAGTTGCTGCTGTCCTCTGTCTGTTTCTCTAAGTGATCATTTAGCATGGAAGTATCACTGAACTGTTTTGAACTTGTGTGGTGAGTTTGTCAGACAATGTTGGGGGTTGTAAAATCAGTAGTTTAGCATTGCAATGCAGCAGCTTGGAATTGCTCTGTAGTGACAGCTGGATTATATGTAGTCTTAACGGGCTGTGTTTCAGTCACTACTGCACACTCACTCTGTTGTCTGACAAATTAAAAATATGTAAATGAGAACAGCTTCATTGGGAATTCAGCTGTAATGAAATGTTTGTAATGTACAGACAAAAAAGATGGAAACAAATGTAAACACCAGCTGAATATAGGGTGCTCTGAAGCTCCAGAGATGACATAAAAAACAATAACCGGCCTATTCCTTGTTTATTGGTTTCAAATGAAAGTATCCATCATCTGTGAATGCCCCTCAGTGTCACAGTTTCCACAGTGACATAGTGTCATATATCAAAGCTAATGTTTACGTTAGCCACGTTAGCTGCACGCTGTGGTGACACTAATTGTGGTATTATGGTGACGGCTCAAAAAACAAAGGAATCACTGGGTGTTCAGTTACTCAGATGGGGGTGCACGAAGACTTTTGTGTTTCCTTTTGTAGATAACAACAAAACATTTGACGTGTTTTACTTGTGACTGAGACATTTTTGGATTAGCAGAAGCAGCTCCAGAAATCTGGAAGCAGTGGGCAGTAAAGTGAGTTTGAGCTAGACAGCTATTGGTTAGTTAGGTAGTAGCTGTTTATCACGACTACAAAACAATATTCAAAAACAGTCTAGTTTGACGTGCTTTAACAACTTAAATAGCAACGTGCAGTTAAATTACGTTTTAAGTTTAGCTTAGGAAAGAAATTAGTTTTTTTTGTTTCTTTTACGAGCCTGACGAAGCTTTACATCCACATATTTTGAACCGCACTAACCAAACGTCTGGCCTTCTGGTTTGTGTCGGAGGAGAAAAGTACCTGTAGGAACAGTATGAGCTGCTGCGCTGTGAGCTAGCAAACAGTGAACGTTACCCTCAGTCAGCCCTCGGCCACACAGGTTCAGCTGCCCGCTTTTCCTCGCTGCCTTCAGCAGACCGTAAGGAACAGTCGGTTCTGGGTTCTCCCTCCTGAAGCCCGCCAGAGAGTCCCCCTTATTCACTCGTTTGAACCGAGACATTGCTCGCGTGATATCAGAATCCACCCTTGCAGCACTGACACGCTGATGTTTCCCTCCACACCCAAACCGTCCGCCGGCAACCGAACAACTCTGCTGTGCAAAGTCCTTCACAATAAAAGTGTTGTTATGCAACCCAACCGCAATGAAAACCCTCTTCTTCTTCTTCCCAGCACAGCGTCTGCTCTGATTTAAGAATAAACCCATATACTAGCCATACACTCATGTTAACGTTGACACATTCAAAAACAATATTGTGAAGGTTACTGAGCATATCCGGGAGTTGGTTAGCTGTTACAAGTTTGTAGTGAGTACTATTTTTCTTCATTTTTGGCATTCTCTTATTCTTTTTATTATTTTATTCATCTTCTTGAATTCATTTAGCACACTTTATTGCACTATCTTTGATGCTTTGGAAATATTGTTATCCTGATATTAATTCTAATAAAGCAAACTTAATCGTTCAGCTGAATTGCACTGAAATGAATTAAATTTGATTGTGGTGACTTTTGGTAGTGGAGAGCACAGAGTCTCTTATCTGGACATGTCAATGGCAAAATGGCTCCACAGCACCCCCTAGAAAATTTTAACGGACTCCTGTCAGAAGCTGGTTTGGCCTAGAGCTACGAAATTTGGTAGGCCTATGGAGCAGGCAGGTTGGTACTCACAAAAAAAGTTGACCACCACTAAGCTCTAAAATGGAAAATGGCTGAACAGCGCCCCCTAGAAAATTTCACAGGAGTCCCATCTAGGCTATGTTTTACTTAGCACGACGAAATTCGGTACACATATGTAGCAGGTCGGGGCGCACAAAAAACTCCATTAGAACTTTTCTGTAAACCCAACAGGAACTCCACCATTTTGAAAAAACTGCGAGAATTATGGGCCATTTTCGACCACTCTCAAAATGTATTGGGCGGAAGTCGTAAAAAATTTGGCCAGCACAAACTACAAGACATGGTGATTAAAAGTTACTCAAGCTCTCCACAGAAGTCTGACAGCATGGAAATGCCGGCCTGCGCAATTTACATGAGAGGCCATTTTGCACATTTTTGTTGTGTTTCCGGCATTTAACGGAGTCCTGTCAGAGGGCCGTTTCACCTAGACCTACAAAATTTGGTGGGCATGTGTAGCAGGTTGGGACGCACAAAAAAGTCAATCAGCGCCAAGCCCTAAATTTAACAGGAAGTCCACTATTTTGAAAAAACATGGTGAGAATTTTGGCCATTTTCAAAATCTATTTCCACCTAGGAGGAACATCGCACACACTTGAAATTTAACCAGCACAAACTACAGGACATGGGGATTAATGATTGTCACTTTGCCTGGAGTGCAAAGTGCAAAGATGGGTGTCACGTCCGACATGCGTGGAAGTGCGAGGGCTCGTCCAACGCTGCTTGCAGCTTTAATTTTATATTAATTTTCTTTTTTTTTCTTTGATCTGAAACAACTTAAGTGTTGTGAATATCAGGATAAAATGATACACTGTATACAGGTGCACATCACTTATAGGTCCAAGCAGTGAAACCTGTAAAAACCTGTACAAAACATCTGATTTTTCATCAACTTTGTTTTGTTGGATTTTAGTGTGCTTAAACACTCAAAGAGCCATTTGGACCACAGGAGCCACAAAAAACTTTTGACATCTAAAGTGAAGATTTTATCCAAAACGACGTACATCTGAAATCAGATGCAACACAAGCAAGGACCTAGTCAGGAGAAAACGATCTGGATAGGGCCATAGAACAAGTTTAAGTGTGATAGAGCGTCCCCCCGTGTATCCACTTCAAAATCCTTCTGATCACCTACAAAGCTCTCCACAACCTGTCTCCCCCCTTACCCGAACTCCTACACTGCCATACTCCCACCTGCACCCTCCGATCAGTGGACGCTAGCCTTCTGTCCACTCCCATCTGGACCAAATACTGGAGTGGGGTGACAGGGCGTTCTCCATTGCCGCTCCGACCCTCTGGAACTCACTCCCCATTAGCATCAGAGAATCCCCCTCACTCTTCATATTCAAGACATCCATAAAGACATATCTTTTCAACACTGCCTACAACTCATAATTCATAGTATTGCTATTATTATTATTATTATTATTATTATTATTATTATTATTATTATTATGCTTTCTGATGGAATTTGATTTGCCATTGGTCAGCTGCTCATCCAAGTCAATCATTGCTGTCTCAGAAGGAGAGCTTCTCGGCCTCCGTCATCTTCTTCAACAGGAGAACCCATTTGTTTCTTTAAGGAACAGATACAAATAACTGTTAAATACTACAACAACTAAAAAACATGGTGGGTGTTTCTGCATTCAAACCAGTCCAATTCAGTTCAGTTTACTTCAATTTTATTTATATAGCAGCAATTCAAAACATTTATTATCTCATCATCATCCTAAACTCAAACATAATTTATAAAGTTTTGGATTCCCTTCAAGCAAGCCCTTAGCAACAGTGGGAAGAAGAAATCTCCCCTTTACCAGGAATGAAATACCTTACATGATGCACAACATTCAGACTATAACAGTTATTCAGGGACAATATTAGCAACAATCTGAAACAATCTGATCTGTTTACTATTACTGTGCAGCATACAAGTATATATGAACTGATTGAAAATCGCTGATGACGAATTCCAAAGATCACACACCCAGATTGCTGTGACAATATCCCTGTGGACTGCGAACTTTGACCACAACAACAGGTGGCTATGAGCGTGTTTCTTCGCACTTCAGCTGAATTGAAGGTCCAGTCCCAGTGTACTGCATTGACTCAACCTGGTCTGTCACAGTCAGGATGAAACTACTTCTGTTTTGTACGCTGCTGCTGTGTGCTACTTGCTGCTCAGCTAACAAAGGTAAAACTTTTCTATTGTCTTCCCTCTATTAATACATACATATTAAGTTATGTGTGTTTTTGTATTTCCTCTTCAGGTAAGAAACAAGGCTGTTAAAATTCTTCTTTAAGGAAGCTCTTGCTCAAAGTTTCTTTGTAGATCTAAAAATTGTTTTTCGAGGGCATCACTGCAAAGAACCATCTTTGACTTCTGTTGCCATCTTTATCACAATGTGACTACTGTTTGCCTTCAACATAGCTAACAAAAAAAAGTACATTTCAAACAGTTCACACCTCTCGCCACAAGCAAAGGAAATGGACCCACAGCAGAATACAAAGGGTCAAATTGCAGTGTAGTTATTTGTTGTCTGATGAATATTTGTTAGTTTCTGCTATATTTAACAGTAAATCAGTCTTAAAGTGCAGAGGTCATAACACATCAACAAATTTAAATCTCGTCCACAGCTGTCAACTAGAAAAACTAGAAAAACAGATGCTTCTTAAGAGCTGAGAAATAGTGTAATCACAGTGTAATAACAAACAATATGTATAAATCGAACTACTGTGTTGTATTAGAGATGAAGGCTTTTGCCCTCCACACTGTCCACTGACAATTTAGATGATGAAAAATTAATCTTAACTGTTCTGGTCAGGGGAAGTAGTTTTTGGTGTTGAGCACGTGGGCAGTGGTTGTTGTTAGGCTACATCTCTGGGAAAAGGAAGGAATGTAAGTCAAAATAATGTCTTGTGAAGTGACTGAAACGTGACTCTTCAGGTGTGCGGACCCATGCTCGAGCAGCGAAAGGATCCAAGTCAGTGACTCTTCAGCCCTGGTTGATCGGTCTCACTGCTGTTGTTGGTTTCCTCATCATTGTCTTTGCTGTCCTGATCATTCACAGACTACTAAAGAGGAGCAGGTTAATTTTACACACATACATTCATACCCTGACACATGAACTTATTGCTCACTATAGCCACTTTCCCACTTCTGTGTCAATAAACAAAAACCAAACATTAAAAAAGTGTGGTTGCAGCAGGCTATAATGCAACATTTAATGTATTGACAATGAATAAAAGTGTTATGCCTTTCTGTAGTGAACAGAAGAGAGTTTCAAAATGTATAAATTCTGAATAGTGTATTACAGTTGGTTCCAACATGTGTCCTTTTGTCAAATTTATTTATTCATTTTCACAGGGACTGAAAAAAACAGTTTCGGAGATTTGTTTATTATTTATTGTTACATATTGTTATATATATTTTTCAGCGATAGCTACAGTATAAGAGCAGATACTGATGGCCTACTAACTCTTGCAAACGAGAGTAGAATACTAAACATCATCAAGCTTGGGACTCAATGCAACAACTTAGTCAGCTTCTTTTATAACACAGCCGAAATACATTGAAACTGAATGTTGCATTTTGTAATGGCGGGTACTGAAACCCAAGTGCAGACAGATTAGCAACAGGAGACAAGCAGGTTTCTCAAGCAAAGGTTTATTTAACAAGAAGGTAAACAACCAATTCAGAATGGGGCAACTAAGCAAAGGTTAAAACAGAACAGAGGGGTATACTACGAAGCAAGTCTGACATAGCCAGGCTTTTTTATAAGTCGGCTCGACAAAAACTAAAGCCCGAGTCAGAGATCACGAGTATCATGAAGGTGGTTTTCAACTTTTTAGTCAACTCAGGCTTTCTGCTTCTAACTTTGTTAGAACATTCACATAAAAAGGGCGTTTAAACGCATCATGTGACTCTTCTGCACAAATTGTAATGATCACGTGCAGCTACTTCAGTCAACAGGCTGTTTCAATGGAGAACAATGAGGAATATACAAGTTTATGACAGCAAAAGGCGCTGCAACTGCAAATGTTGCAAGACAAATGCTGGTAGAAAACTGTTAAACATGCGTAATACAGTTAAAGGAGTAGCTTTGATTTTGACATTGGTGGGGACACAAAAGTGCTCCAAGGCAGCACTCCTGAAAGTTTATGTTTTTTTGTATTTGCAAGCATAATTTCACGTCATGTAGAGCTGATCAAACAAGCAAACAGTCACAGTCAGAACAAAAATTCTGTTATGGACATGTTTATAATGCATATCTGAATATCTAAAGAGAATGCAAGAATTTAATGCATTCTGCAATGTTATAGGTTAAAGCAACTAATGAAAGACAAGGAGGCAACTGCGAAGACTTCTCATCTTTATTGTTTTATTCAATATCTGTATTGTTAAGCCTCTACAGTAATGTACCCTTGAAGTAACTTCTACTGTGACTCCTAAAGAAGTGTCTTATGTCCAGTTTTCTTTGACATCCTTCAAATCCTAATTACCAATGACACACACACACACACACACACACACACACACACAATGTAAATGACACTACTGATTATAATCATAATATTCATGTTGATTTCCAGAAATAAATTTTCCAGTTGCCCTCCCGACTTACACTCGGGGTTGCAGATACATGCACTGCCTTCTGTCCTGTCCAATAGGTTGCAAGTAGCTTTTACAAGAAAATGGAGTGACAGCAGGTACGCTATCACATGTATGTTAGTGAGAAACTGGCAGAGCCAATCAGAAAGCGATATTTAGGTTAGAGGTGGGACTTCTAGCAGAGATCGACTGCTAACCCTTTGTGTGCCATAATCATTGACTAAAAACTACAGACAGTGGTTGTATTGATAGTGACTACACATTATTGGCTGGATATTGGTAGGGACGTGTCCCTACCCAATTCTACTGACCTGATTACAGTATATAATATTTCACCGCTGCAGCCGCTTATTTTAACTGACAGCTGCACATTAAAATTAAACCTAATATATTTAAACAGGATCTTTTATTGAAGTGCATTTAGGTCTGACACTGTCCCGTAATGCAGGATGTCACTTTAATTTTTGGCCAAATCAAAGCAAAGTTAATGTAACTGAGTATTCTCTGTAATAAATACCAGTAAAATAATCAATTTTCTGTGTTATATCAGTTGCATTACCAGCAGTGTAAACAGACTTGACAGCAAATCAGAGCCAAACATAAAAAACATATTTATGTGATTTCTGAGAGACAGACAAGCCAGCACACTCACATGCACGCCTATAGACAATTTAGAATCACCAATTATCCTCAACATGTTTTTGGACTGTGTGGGAGGAAGCCAGAGAACCCGGAGAGAACCCACACTGCACAGGGAGAACATGCAAACTGTGTCTCCTGGATGTCCTCACCGGGATGCGAACTGGCAACCTTCTTGCTGCGAGGCAACGGTGCTAACCACCGAGCCACCGTGCAGCCCCTATGCTATAATATGAACATTACTATTAATTTAGAGGGATATGCACAGCACACGGTGAGTGTGTGTAATGTAGAACAGTCCAAATTCCCAGTTCTTTTTAAAAACTGTGTAGACATGGAAAACCTGGAAACCTCAAACATTATTGTCAGAGAGTGTTTAGATTAGGACACAAGTGTAGACAGCACAGACAGGCAGGTTGAGGCAAAAGAAAACTTTTATCAAATCTAGCAGGGTTAACAAAGGCAGGGCAGCAATCATAAGGCGGGTGAGAATTCAGTGAAAATCTTAACTAAAAGGCCAAGTACATATCGAAGTAACTAAATAAGACTCCGAACTCCAAATGCAAAACACAAATCTTGTGAACATGAGGAATACATGGAGCACACAGAAGAAGTTAAGTCAGGCAGATGCAGGCAAAGAACATAAACACAGACAGGCAGGTACCTGGCAGACACACTCCGACTGGGAAGACAAGACACAGGTGACTCACAGGACAGCAAGGTAAAACTAATCAGGGCAACCAAAAAAGGGCGGAAACAGACAAAGAAAGGAAGTAAAAACACAAGCGACACACGAGGAAAGGTGATTTAAAAATATAATAGTGAGCAACTGAGAAGGACGTGAAACCTACACATAGAAAACAGAGGGAGACACAACCACAGGGCTGTACTATGAAGCGAGATTAATAGGTTAGCAGGAATGTTGAGCCTCAAGTCAGATTTTTCAGTGTCACAAAGGTGGCTCTCTTTTTACCTGCCTAAATGTCCATGGTAACTGATGCTGTGGAGGTAACCTGGTCAGGAGCAGGTTATGTTCAGAGATTCAGATTTAAATCGGTTGGAAGAAGCATCTCCCTTTAATCCAGTTGTTTCCTGATGATTCTCAATGGGTGATACAGATTTTCAGCTGAGGGAATGTGCTACATCTGCAAACTGTTGATCTCTATGTTACTAATACCACTAAATGAAGCCATGCAGTTACAGTATCACACACTGTATACATCATGTTGCCATAGGAACCCAATATATATTTAGTTGGTAATGCAGAAAACACATAAATGTGTTTTTATGTTTGGATCTGATTTGCTGTCAAGCCCGTTTACACTGCTGCTACTGCAGCTGATAAAAGACAAATTAGAAAAATTAATTTTTCTACTGGTATTTATTGCAGAGAATTTTCAATCAACAAAATTAATTTGCAGATGTCTGAATCTGGAGCAACACATCTCTGATCTGCAGCCGCTGGCCTCACCGAACTCCAAAATATTTATTGTTCTGTTTGCATTACTTTCTCTCCAATCTGCTATCCTGCTATCCCCACCCCAACCCCCCCTGCTATTCCCCATCTCCCCATGCCCAGTCTCACCGTAACTAGTTGAGGCAGATGGCCGCCTTTCCAGAGCCTGCTTCTGTCAGAGGTATTTTTCCCCTTCCACTGGAGGTGTTTTTGGTTCCTTCCCACCATTGCCAGCCGCTTGCTCAGAGGGAATTTAAAGGCAACTTTGGATTGTTGAGTTCTCTGTTTAAAATTCGTTATGTCTTCACCTCACTATGCTAAGTGCTGTGAACTGACATATGTAGGGAATTGCACTATATAAATAAAATTGAACTGAATTAAGTTGAATTAATTACACTTTGATTTGGCCAAAAACTAAAATGATATCCTGCATTATGGGATAGTGTCAGACCTAAATGCACTTAAATACAATATCATGTAAAATATATATGAAGTCTAAAGTTTAACAGCTTATTTTTTAAAATTATTATTATTATTATTTTATTGTTTATTGACAGGACAATGTACAATTACATTATGCTCAAGAGCAAGGATGCTTGTACCAGACTATAGCTGTCAAGCTCATTTCCATCTGTAGTCCTGGGGAAGGGGCAGAGGCCACAGTGACATATTTACAGTACAGTCAGTGTTTCACACACATTCATTCATTCATCACAGAAGGAACATATATCACTCAACAGACAAAGTGCACAATCACAACAAGTAATAAAACAAGCACTTGTAATCATATATTTATGTCATACCACAAGGCTGGGGTTACAGACACATCTCGGGGCCCTAAAATTACACTAAAAGTATTTACTAATGTGGACGTCTCTGGTTTGAAACCAATCTTTAACTTCTTTTGGGAAGCTTCTGATGTCGTTTAAGCTCAGGATTGCTGGGAGGAGCTCATTCCATTTCTTTGTACCTAGACAGGAGAAGGCAGACTGGGCAAATGACGTTTTCCATCTTGGAATGTTGCAGTGTCCCCTGGTGGCTGTTCGGGTTACTCTTCTGGCCATTTCTGCTGTCTGACATACAAAAGCTTTGAGTGGGAGAGGGGCCAGGTTATGGACAGTCTTAAAAATAAGTTTGACTTGTGATAAGGAGATGAAGTTATCGAAGTTGAGCATTTTATGTTCATTCAGAATGTGGCAGTGATTATATTGTCTACTTTTTTTTATCTAAAATTTTTAGAGCCTGTTTATAGATAGTCTCTAGTTTCTTTAGGTTGATTTTGTTGGCTTGGGACCCGCTTGTAATGCAGTAGGTAAAGTGGGACAGAACCATTGCATGAAAAAAACTTTTAGCTGCCTCGAAGGAGAGAGAATTATGTATGTTTTTGAATGTGGCCAAGTTGTATTTTAAGGTTTTTGTCATCTTTTTTATATGTTTCTTGAAGCTAAGAGTTGGGTCAAGTGTGAGTCCTAAATATTTGTACTCTGTCGCAGTTTGGATTGATGTATTGTTTACAGCTATGATAGAATGCGGTACAGTCTTTGTTGTTTGTCTGTTGGTGAGAAACATAGCAGCAGTTTTGTCAGTGTTTAGTGTAAGGCAGGAATCTTGTAATCAATGAGTTATTTTCCCCATTGCACTTGTAAGTTTTGCTGCAATGTCTGATGTGTTTTTTCCATGTGTATAGATAATTGTGTACATTTGTATTTTAACAGATTCACATACTGATGGCAAATTGTTGATGTATGTTGCAAAAAGAATTGGACCAACATTTGAACCCTGAGGAAGGCCTGTAGTGCTTGTTTTTTGTGTAGATTGGGTCTGACTTATTCGCACTGTTTGAGTTCGATCTGTAATGTGTAGCTGTCAGTTAGAAACACGCTACTGCATTGATCGTTAAAATAAATTTACTACATTTAACATGTGTAACTTTTTTTTTTTTTTACTAGTATTCCTGTCTTGCACCATTTGCTGTAGCAGCACTTTACCATCACAAATTTTTACATTCCTCATTGTTCTCCATTAAAACAGCCTGCTAATTGAAGCAGCTGCACACAATCGTTTCATTTTGTGTTAATAAGAGTCACAAGCTGCGTTAAACTCCACCTTTTATGTAAACACGCACCATGTCTAAAGCAGAAAGCCTGAGTTGACAAAGAAAGTTGAAAACTTCTTTTGTGATACCTGTTATCTGACTGGAGGGGTTTAGTTTTTGTTGAATTGACTTACACAAAGAAAGCCACAGACACAGAAGGAAAACATAGAGGGATGACTCAAAACAGAACAAATGTCTGATTATTCTTGTCTTGTCTTGCAGGGAGGCAGCAGAACGAAGAGATTATTTCAGGACTGAAGACATGGATGCAGATTTTAAACAAACTGATTTTTAGAAAGTCAACTCTGCTGTCAAATCAAAGTCACTGGCTCACTGCTGACAAGTCTGTCAGTGTTGTTTGATTGAAGAATATGGCTGTGTTAAATTTACTGTCATACTGAGTTTGATGAAAGCCATGAACAATGTTTGCTGTTTTCTTTGTTCTTTTCTTTTAGAGATAGAAATGCTTTAAGTTAAAATAAAGTATATTTACAACTGTTTCAAGGCTTAAGCTAAACATAAGCCATAATTCTTCTTCTTCTGAATGATCTCTGCATTGTCAAGGATACCAGTGAATGCATGCATCAGAACAGAATGTTGTTTGTGCATTTTAAATTGTAATGGAGTAAACAAAATAGTTTGAAAATTTCACCAGTTCTGGCTTCCATCCTGTTCTCTACATCCATGAACTACTCTACTGTAGTCTAGTAGTCACCACTAGAGGGGTCCATAACACAGATATAGCAATTGAGTTATTCAGCAGCAGTACTAAGCATATTAAAAGGAATGGTCTTGATTTTTATTGATGTGTTTTTTTATATTGCCTACTTAGTTCAATGCTGTTTTGCTGTTGTATCCCACAACCAACTCCTGTTATGGGACTAACCCCCCAGAAAGCTTGTGCTTTAAAATGAGTGTGCTTTCTTCCCAACTAGATGAACTCGAACAAATGTTGGGTGCGTAAAATGTAATCAACTTATTATCAGATAGAAATATTACAAACATACAAGTGATGAAGGTAAACGTGAAAAATAAATGTAGAATTATAATTAATACAGATGTTTCCATACACATCGATGGAAATGAACACTGTGCTATAAACAGTTCTCACCACCACCACCACCATCACAACACCAAATCAGGTAATATTTCTTTTGATGAAACAACACTTTGGGGGTATTTATGCATATATAGCATTCTATGCACAGCTATGCACAATCAACAATAAAGTTTATTTGTTATGTTTTCTAGAGGACTGTCAAAAAACAAAGAGGACACGATGTAGGCATAGCTATAATAGAACAGAGAAAATCTTCCTCTAAAAAAAAAAAAAAAAAATCTGGATCTGGGTCATTCTACCTCAGTTCATGGAATGCCCAACAACTGACCATCTTCAATTTTACAGATTGTTTTTTAAAGTGATGAATATTGATTGAGTCTACCATGTGCAAAATCTGGGGTCATAGGTAACAGTTTTTGAGTTTAAAATTCTTAAAGAGGGCTGGGGTCAAGTCGATTTTTGCAATTTCTTTGCATCAACCTTGAAGCAGGAGTCCTGAAATTTTGCAGGCTCATTGATTTGTCCGTATGGTGTTCAATGGTACAAACCTGCTTTGATAAAACACAACCCCCCCCCCCCCCCCCCATTCCTGTGTTACACCAACCATAAAACTTTTATTTTTCACCCTTAGAAACTGATTTGTCCCTCCCTTGTGATTGGCAACAGTAGGAGCTTTAAAATGTAGAATATGGTTTTGCATTCATGGACAATATTTGAATATGCATTCAGCAGGTATGGTAGGTCAAACCACTCCAATAGAAGTCCTAGCTTAGCTTGAAAAGCTATGTAATATTGTCACTGGGCTAAAACAAAAATCATGATCCTCACTCATAGTGCTTCAAATGATTTTATGAAACGTGGTGCCATAAATAATCGCCTTCATGTTCAATTAAATTTATTTTGTACATGTAATATCAAGTGAAAAATTTCTTGTTCATTGATGATCATGGTTTTTGTACAGTTATTGTTGTAAAACAATGTTTACAGAATTACTCCTCCCGAAGCCATTTTGCCAAATGACAGATATTCACAAAATATACACCCAAACTGTATGACATTAGCATCTTTTGGAATATTCAAGAAAATCCGTCCATATGGTTCACAGCATGGGCATCAATATTGCATAAAGAGGCAGTGAACTGGGAAACCCATTTTCCATGAATACTTGGGCATGAACTACTTTGAACAGGGATTTAATGCTGACACCAGTGCACGAATTGAAACAGGTGTGGATAAAAAAGTCAAAAACAAGTGAAAATATATAACTCTCCCAGTCGGGACCTCTATTTGAGTGGTTTCATCTATCATGTCTGCTTAATGCATGTTCAAATACGGGCCATAAATGCAAAAAAACATAGTTTTAATATTTTTCTCATTAAGAATGCTCTACATTTTTAAAGATCCTATTGATTTAAAACACAAACAAACAAACAAACAAACAAACAAACAAATAGGCAAGTGTCTTGGAGTTAAACAAACAAACAAAAAGAATCAGAATAGAATAAAATGTGGCCATTTTTGACTAAATCTGCACAGTCATGTCACTGGTTTGTATTATTTGATCAAAACAGACCATTTGTACATATCAATGAGCTTCCAAAATTAAAGCAATCTAGCCACATTATTTTTCAAGTTACATTGCTCTACAGATTGGCAAGAAGAAAAATTAGCATGACCCCACCTCTTTCTAAGAATTTCTAACTCAACAGCTAATGTTGCTTATGACCCCAGATTTTAAGCATATTTTAATTAATAACATATTAACGTATGCACAGAAAAAAAAGACAAATATGAGATGGTCAGGTGTCAATTTTTTTTAAAAGAATTTGGTGAATTGAGTTGGAATGACCCATCTCTGAAAAGAAAGGGATGAAGGTTTATACAAATTGCTCCAGACAGAGGAAACAGGAGCATACTCACTGATGGGGGAATGGGGTGGATTTGTGATTGTAAGATGTTTGGCATTGTTGAGTTACTGGTTAAGAAAAACTTGAGTGAGTAGAAGCTGTAGTCTTCAATTATTATCAGGACCAGAGTTATTCAAAAAGTATTTTATTGTTCCAAAACATTGCCAAATAAATTTGTTTTGTAAAATGGTGCATTTCGCTTTTAAAGAATCAATCACAGTGTTTGTTATTAATCTGATCTAGTCTGAAATGGCTTCACATTATATCTGCAGCGAAAACATCCATCTGCAGGTGTCAAACTGTAACCCAAATACCTGTTACGTGATGTTACATGACTTTCTTGCAATAAAAACCTTTGCTGTTGAATAAATAGGGACACAAGAACAAATATTTACCCAGGAATGCCTGAACAGATTAATTCATTCATGACTACAACTTATACAGCCATAAAATGAGCATAAAATGTTACTGTACTTTTCAGTCTATGTTAAATAAGCCAAATATATTAAAACTAAATTAGGGTTGAAATGTACTTTGAATGCCTTTATTGTCATTGCACAGCATCAACAAAACTGGATGGCTATCCTTTCACTGCAACAATCACTGTCTTTTTAAATGTTCATCATAAGATCAGATCAGATCAGATCAATTACTTGATGAAATTCAGATGTTCCAATTAAACTATAAAATGCAGACAGTTTTCATGGAACACATTATGTATGATTCCTCAAAGGTTAGCAGCACTGGATAAAGGTTGTGTGCTGACAGAAAAAGTACAGCAGAGAGAACAGAGGGCTGTTCTGCCCTGTCATTCAGTAAGTGTGAGGTCTGTTGCGGGGTTTGGGTAATGGAGAGAGAGTGTGTGTTTGTATGTGTGTGTGTGTGTGTGTATGTGTGTGTGTGTGTGTGTGTATTCTGACTTGTAATTTTCTCTCGTTATGTCCTGTTGTTCCTCTGGACCAACACTGCTGTGTTTAGACCTGATTGACTGAATGTTTAGATCTCTGAGGGAGGTTAATAGTCTAATTAAGTGAGGGGGTGGGAACCTGGAGTTGATTGATTGGACTACTAATTACAAGACTGTGTTTTTAATTTATATGCATGTGTGTGGTGGGAGGTGGGCTGTTTCAAATTGCTAAACCCCCAAGTTTGAATCCTGTCCTCCAACAGTATATACAGCATAATGTGAAAATCGCATGAAAAGAACAATGAAAAGCAATGCTACCATAAATAATGGCAGTTAAAGGCGAGCCTAAAACAGCAGTGTGACATTTGGTGGAGGAGTGCTGACCTTCTCTACAGTGGGCTGTGGTTGGTCTGATCCAGGGACCTCAAACCTTCAGCTGTAAGGCTCTAGCTCTATGGGCTGACATAGACACTAACCCGACCACACTGTCACCACACCCTGAAAAACCACTGGTCCTTTACACAACTGATCTCTGCTGAGGGTACCAGGCACTGTAAAGTGGTTGATTTACTAAGAACTGCAAAGCAAGCATTCATGTGTTTACAGAACTAAAAACACACTCAAAACAGCAAATACACTCTGAAAACAACTGTCTATATTATTATTATTGTTTTGTTTGTTTTTACTCTAAGAAGTAAATTTAATGTAGTTACTCCAATGTTTTTAAACTTTTTTATGCTTATGTTTAGACTTCAGCAGCACTTGGTTAAGATCAGGGAAAGATAGTGGTCTACTTCAATAAAGATTAAGGTCGACTATGACACAATGTGCGAGTTTATATTGAACCAAAACCACAATTTCCCATGATCTCAAATTCTGCTTTTGTGGAATAAATTCAACCTCAGACGTGAGCCTGTATATAAATCCTATTTTCTGGAGTAAAAGTCACTTTGTATGCCCACCATCCACCCCAACCACTAACTCGGATGCAACTCAAATATATAGCGCTGTACTCATTCACTCCAAATCCAGCTATTCATTATGTTGCATCTAAACTTGACTGAGAAAACAAGGGTTGAAGAAAAAAACTAAAATTTACAAAAATCTGGTTGCAAAAGTATACATATTCCGAAGCTAATACTTTATTGGAGCACCTTTTAAAAAAAAAAAAAAAAAAAAATCAATTTAGCTTTATTTATAAAGTGTGAATTCACAACATATGTCATCTTAAGGCAGGATAGAGCAGGACAGCAGACGGACAACAAACCAGCAATACATGAGAGAACAACAAACATTTTGGAGATTGGTAAAGGCTATGACCGCTGATCAGAGAGGAATAGCTGCATATCAAGAGATACCTGCTGAGAGGACAAAACACAAACTACTTTTGATTTTATAACAGTACTCAGTCTTTTTGCTTCAGACTCTATTAACTTGGCAAGAATGCTTTAGATCTGTCAAATTGTGTGAGCATCTCCTATGCGCAACCCTAATTAGATCACTGCAAAGGTTTCCAGTTGGGTTCATGTCTGGACTCTAGCTGGGCCACTCCAGTATGTGGATCTTCCTTAGGTGAAGTAATTTCTTTGTTGATTTCAATGTATATTATGGGCCATTGTGCTGAGAAGTGAATTTCCTTCTCATTTTCAGCGTTCGAGAAGGCATCTGATGGTTTATATGAAAAAACTGACTGGAATGTGGAGCTATTTATTATTTTTTCCACCTTAACTAAAGGCCCAGGTCCAACAAAAAAGCAGCCTCAAAGCATAACAGCAAAAAAAAAAACTTCCTTAGTATTACAAAAGTCACTGTCCTTTCCTACAGACCACAAATGCATCAAATGTAAGGTTCTGATCAATAACTGCTTCAAGATATTTAGAATGTTCTACAAATTCAATGCCAATTTCTTTTATGAGTTTGTAAGCTTTTGGGTGGGATGAAAAGGCACTTGTTATCACAGTCACTTATTTAGCTTAGCTTTCTTTCGGCAGTAATTTCCATGAAGAGTATAAACCACATCAGTATTCAGAACACCATTAGATGGATAGATATAAAGACCTCCAGGAGGATCAAACCTTTGGTAGGATATGTTTCTTATTTGTGTTTTATTTATGTATTTATCTTTCTTTGGGGGGGGAGGCTGATGATCTGTGAGACCTCTGCCAAGTGTATTTCTCAGTAAGAAATAAAGGTTAAATGAATTAACTTGGGTTTGACTGATGAAATTTTCTTGAGCAAATCTATCTTCTTTTCAATTTACATGTGGTTTGATGCAAATACAAGCCAAACTTGAGCTTCAGGAGCAAGTCAATAAAAGGTGACGAAATGGCAAGTAGGCTAGTGTACTATTGGCTTTCTGTGTGTGAGTTTCAAAGAGAAAATTGATATTAGTCTCATGTAAAAAACTTGAGCCAGGAGACAGTTACCTTAGCTTCACATAAGGACCTGCTGCAGAGGAAACACAGAACAGAATGGGCAGATGGAAATTGTTATTTAGTGAAAAATGTTTCCACCATAACTTCAGTGTGTGTACCGCTTAAACAAACAAGATGGCCTTCGAGGTGCTCATCGGCATATTTTTGAACTCTGAAGCTGTTTCCTTCTCCTTCCAGTCATTGTGCTCTGCTAAGCTAGACAAGCAACTAGATAGATAGACAAATGCTTTAATTATTCCCTTGGGGATAATTCAAGATCCCAATCGCTCACACAATAGATACACAAAAAATGTCCAAAAGAGCATACAATTGCGGTCCAAACTGAAACAGCAATAAGGTGCCTCAAAATGCTAGTATTTACAGAAGATGTGCTAAAATTGTTAGCATTTACAATCAGGTTCAAATTGGTGGTATTTACAATAAAATAGAATTTTATGAGATTGCAGAATACAAAAAATAGAACATGATAAAGTACAAAGGTGCAATGTGAAAATAATAGAACTAATAATACTATAACTTGTTTAACTGTAAACTAAATTGTATAATTCATCCCACTCTCACCCAACCGGTCGAGGCAGATGGCCGTCCCTCCCTGAGCCTGGTTCTGTCGGAGGTTTTTTTTCCCCTGTGGGGGTTTTCGGTTCCTTCCCACTGTTGCGGACTGCTTGCGGACTGCTGAAGCTTATAGGGAATCCAGATGTTTTGGATTGTTGGGTGTTTCTGTCTCTGCCTTTGTGAAGCGCTATGAGATGACTGTTGTTGTAAATATGCGCTATACAAATAAAATTGAATTGAATTGAATTGAATTAATAATAATGAGGTGCATGGGTACTGGTGGGCTCAGGGTAATTTCTTTATTGCACGGTTGAATAGAGTTATTGAAATGTAGCAGCCAACAGTTCATGTCATGAGCCACTGCCCTTGACCAAGGTGTTCTGGTGCCTCATGCCTGCGGGGACCACGTTCTAATTCCAGTTCTGAAGTTTATACACAGACATGATATTGACATCCATCTTTTCAATTCATTTTGAAAAGTATAATAAGTCTTATTTCCCCTCCCCCCCAAAGTTCAACTAATCCTTGGTCCTCCCCAGGTCAATAAGGATTTGCTGCTCACTTGGATATTTAAATTTGGATTCTGGAACGGTCTAAATGCAACCCTCCATAACAAGAAAGGAGATGTTCATAAAATTTAGACTTTCGAAAATCTCTTACTTTATAGTATGATCCATGAGGATTTTTTTTTGCTCTTTAAGTCACAGAAACATTTGAAGTCCTCTGCACAAGCCTTTTTATTCACAAGGTGTCAATAAGATGGAAAGAGGAAGAGTGAGTGACTGAGAGACAAATAGAGAAAGGTCAGATCTAGTATTTTAAAACTGGGCAATGAGTCACAGTGGACAGACACACAGACAGACCATGCCATGATAAAAAAAAAAAAAAAACAGCTTTTAGTGTATTTGTTTTTTATCCATATATAACAATTTTGAAGTGCAATGCTCATGTTGTAAATGTTTGTGTTTAGACAGCCGTTGAGAGGCATTTGATATGTGTGTGTGTGCCCATGTGTGTCTACCAATTCCTAATCCGCCTCTTCAAAGTGACAGCCCACTCAGTGGAATAAAGAAAAGGGGTGGCTGGCTTGTTGGTGGCTGCTGCTTTTTTCCACTTTAAAAATTTCAGAGGGACTGGAACATGATTGGACTTTTTATCTCTATAAAGACACAGTTGAACTTGGACAAGTGTGGAGAGGAGCTGGAGGAACAACACTGGAATCTATTCAGGAGTCACGGGAGAACTCATGTCCATTTCACACTAAAGTGAAAGTGCTGCCCAGAGATATGTGACGGGATGATCACAGAAAGCACCATATCGTGTGGAGTTTTGTGTGGAGTTCTGCTTGAATTTAAATAGATCCATCTTTTTAAAATTTCACCTGCTAGATGAATTGATTACAGCAAAAAGTGCATAGAGGCTTTACTTGGAGCTATAGGAGTACCAGAGCCAGAATGTGGTAGGTAAGCAGCTTCGTTATTCATGAAGACAAAAATGCAAGAAGTTGACAACTGGAACTGGAACACATGGTGGAGTGAAAGTCTCTGACTGGTAG
This sequence comes from Stegastes partitus, assembly GCF_000690725.1. Classification (NCBI taxonomy): domain Eukaryota; kingdom Metazoa; phylum Chordata; class Actinopteri; family Pomacentridae; genus Stegastes; species Stegastes partitus. The sequence goes on from NW_007579438.1 coordinate 31,711, forward strand.
TGTTTTGATTCAGTGAGAGCCCAGCAGGACTGAGAGGAGAAACGGTGCTGGATCTGACAGAATTACTTTATAGTTCAAAGGTATGTTTGCAGGTTGTGTAAGCTATGTTTTACAACTTCTCTCAATAGCTTTATGAGTTTCTTAGACTGACTTGATGTGTTGAATAAGGAGAATATGATATTTGAAGAGGACAAGCTGTCAGTTTTCAGATGAATCTTAAAATGTTTACTTAAATAACAGACTTGAGAGCCCTTAGTTTTATGGGGAGTAGAGTTCTTTGTCATTACTTTGCCAGTTTCTCCCCTTGGAAGCACCTCTAAAGAACTTCCTCTTTGTGTAAGGAGCCAGAGCCAAACTACAACTAGGATCTACAGAGAGACTGGAACAAAACTCACACAGGACAACAACCTACAAAAAGCTGGGAAATACTGATAAAAACTGTAGGAGCACAGCACCATATTGCTAAAAGCCCCCTCATCACTCTGGTATACAACAAATTCTATTTTTTCTTCAAAGCCATGATTTGACACTTCAGATACTCCATTCTGTTTTTACGGCGATGTCAGCTACACCAGGAGGCTGTGGTGAGGCAGACAGCTCAGTGAAGTGGCAATTGTGCTATGATGTCACTGCCAAGACATGGTGGATGGTGAGTGTGACTTCTGAATTCTGAATTATCAATTGCTCAATGCTCAAAACTGATATCTGTTCAGTGACCTTGACCTCATGCATGTAAAGTTAATGAGAAACAATCTGCTTATTCGTGGTAAACTAATTCTATTGGAATATTTAAATCAATTTTATGATAGCGCAGGTTCAATATTAATATAAAATCAAATGTAGAGGTTTGCCCACAGCAAAAACACTGGCACTTTGAATGATATTTTTTTGTTCCACAAGAATTTTGGGAGATTTGAAGCCTTCATTTAGCCAGGAACCATACACACCTATCATGAGTATGGAGTGTGCCTGTGTGTGTGTGTGTGTGTGTGTTTTATAACAGTTCATACTCTCACTGATCTCCAATCTTACATAGGATCTACAGGTCTTACTGTTGTTTTCATCAAATCCCTTCTCTCCTACGTTCTATAGCAATGTTTTGGAATGATTCATTAAGCTTCAATATGAGTGCACATTGTTTTTTTCAAAATAAAATATGATCAAATTAGTACTTTCATTTATGCTGTCTAGAGGGAATTTGATCTGGTTCATCATGTCTTTATGTTAATTCAGTCATACTGCCCATGTTGTTAATACACCTTCAAGAAAAATTGTTTTATCATTTTGATCAGCAGTGTGTTGCAATCAACAAGGTAATTGCTGAGGTCTGAAAGTGCAGTGACAACTTAAAATTGGGCCAGACAGGCTGGAGAAGCCAACTTTTTAGCTTAACTTATTATGACAGACTCAGACACACTTCTTGCATTTAATCTGATCTTCTGTACTTGCTGGAATTGTGCAGGTTTCCTGTGGAATTAGGGATTAATCGTAATATTTTAGATTGTAGTGGTTTGCATAATCTTGATAAGCTGTCAGTATATAATCTGATGCACATATTTCTTGACCCCTAGGTTTTTGTTTTTTTTTTTTAGCAGTGTTACAGCATTCAGAGAGCTCAACAGTTACTATGCTAAGTACAGTGTTATTACCACTGATTCAAGACACAGAAACTACATTTTAAAAATATAATTTCATTCGTGACTTTGTCTAATAGTTTGGTTTAATCTGCCATAGTAACATATATTGACCAGGTGGATTTTCTCATTTTAAGTCTGTCATTCTGTAAAGGCTCTGATTTAAAAGAGATTTGTTTTTCAGTTGTCTGTTACAGTGTGCTGTTAAAGGTTAACACATGAGAATGATAAGGAGTTGGAGAAATGATAAGTACTAAATGACTAAAAATCCTGTCAGTCAGTTTGGTACTTTCAGTGGTGTCAGTGAGGCATATCAGACATAGAGACATGATCTGATGTGTTTTATTTATTGTCTTATACCTTCATGTTTTTGTGCTGCTTTCATATTTTGTTTTGTGCACTTCTGTGTAATTACTATGTGTGGCTTTGTTCAGATTTGATCAGGCATTTTTATATGATCTAGCTGTGTTGAAGGATTTCTCTGTCCAATGTTGACTACGCTGCAATCCTACAACATTGTAATTGCAGGAATAACAGAAATCTTACAACTTTTTTTGTTTGTTCATTTACTGTTTTAAAAGTCTGCAACAACATGACAATTGTAGTATGTACTCTGCTGCTAAAGTATTGAGGTTAGTCGTGGGAAGTAAAGCAAATTGTTTGCTGGCCCAGTGCATTCTTATACCTCCATCCTACTTGTGCTTGAACAACACACTGGGTGGCAAGTGATATGTAGGAGGGCAGCAAGCGGTAATGATTGTTATAGTGAGGGAGGAAGAGGAGGGGTCTCAGAGCAAGGAGGACAGACACACCAGAAGAGGATAAGAATCAAGGCAGCAAGAGAAGACTCTCATTACCAAAACATTACCAGCACTGACCCAAGTAATGCCTGCACAATATGTATCTAATATCTGTCATATGCTGCAACATAAATGCTCAAGCTTTACAATCACAACATTCAGTGGAGTTTCAGTCGAGGCTTTAAAATTCTGGCTTATCATATTCAGTACAGTCAGGTATCTTATTGAAGTGTAATTATCAAAACACTTTTCTAATTACAAATAGTCCCCTTATCCTCAGGAGTTTGGACTCCAAAGCTGACTTTGCAAATTTTGAACAAAAAAATCTAGATTGGACTTATTGAGACAGATGTGCTTATGCTATCTTTAGAAAAATAACAAAAATAAAATGCTATCTGCTTTGGCAATTTACTATGTAATTCAGCGAAGTTCGTACAGTTTTAATCTGGTTTTCAAATACTTTTTGGGGCCACTGCATAATTGCTGGCATTATGGTGAAATATATAAGTAGTGGGTGTATGTCTAGTCCTAGGCCACACAAACAGAGTTATAGAGATATTTGTTGATACATAGTCCAGGTCCAGCTTAGTTGCTTTTAAACAGGCTCGCTGTTGAGGAAGTCATCAGGTCAGCAGGCTGTTTGCTGGGAGTATCGTGGCTAAATGCCAATTCATCAGATTTAGTGAGTTTAGGACTTGTAAAGAAGGCTTAAGAAGACAGCTGACCAGAGAGGTTCATGGTAGAAAAACATGCCAAGAATCGTACTAATGTGCCAAGCCAGCCTTGGCTTTTCTTATCAGTAAAATACGTTAGCATTAAATGTTAAAAAACTGATGGGCAAGTGTAGTTATGCACTAATACAATTACATTTCCTTCTTTCTATTAAAACATTAGGAAATGAAAGATTAACAATTAAATGAATAACTACAACCAAATTACTATATCAATACCTGGGTTAAAAGATTTTGGCATTCTGAATAATAGAGGTTGGAAACATTCATTCTTGTGCAACAATAAGTAGACCAACAGATATATATTGTTTTATTATAATATAATATAATATAATATAATATAATATAATATAATATAATATAATATAATATAATATAATATAATAATACGGGCTGCAAGGTAGCACAGTTTGTAGCACTGTTGCCTTGCAGCAAGAAGGTCGCCAGTTTGCATCCCAGCGGGGGAACCGACATCTTTCTGTGTGGAGTTTGCATGTTCTCCCCGTGCAGCGTGGGTTCTCTTCAGGTTCTCTGGCTTCCTCCCACAGTCCAAAAATATGTTGAGGTTAATTGGTGATTCTAAGTTGTCCATTGTCTGTCTCTAAGTGTAGTCCTGTGATAGACTAGCGACCTGTCCAGGGTGTCCCCTGCCTTCGCCCTAAGTCAGCTGGGATAGGCTCCAGAGAGTGCGTGTAGTGTGTATTAAAGAGTGTGTGTGTGTGTGTGCGCGCGTGTTGTATCTGTGAGTTCGCTAGCTTCAAACCTGCTATTTCCCATTCTGTTCCTGCCTTTGTTTCAGTTATCTCCTAGATTACTTGCTTGTTGCTGCCCGGAATCAGTGTTGGCTCGCCTCAGGCCTCCTGGCCACGTTTAAGACAGAGTTCTCTTTGTGAAGTATAGCCGACTCCACAAAGCAAGACCCCAACGATGTCAAGGCTCCCTTTCATCCAACTTCCTGGTCTGTTCTTTTTTTTTTGCTAGACCTAGTCCCCAGCCAACCAACTACACTGCTAGCAAGCAGTCTGTAAGTCTCCAGCATGCTAACCACCAGACTGGTCTGTTCCAGAGCCAGACAGCACTGAGACTGCTAGCCTACAGTCATCTGGTCTGTTACCTAGAATGGAACCTGTCAGTTCCCTGCTTGAGCCTCCTTTGAGCCACTCTCAGGGAAGCTTCCAAAAGGAAGCATGGCTACCACCATATCACCAACATCATACCTCTTTGCTGCTCAGCTCCTCGTCCCACCTTACTGGGCTGAACTGCTCCATGGAGCACCATGGTAGTCTAGCTGGTATGCACCAGCCAATGTCTCTCCAGTCCCTGGCATGAGAAATGGCAAATTTGTTCCTGGGTTGACTGATATCCCTCCTGTTCCTGAGTCTGTTCCTAGGTTAACCACTGACCTTTCAGTTCCTGGATCTGCCACCTCTTCTGCTGATGGCTTGGTCGACACCGCTACTGTTGTTGCGTCAGCACCTCTTCTGTTCCTTTTTTGGCCAACGCCTCATCTGTTCCCGAGTCGTCTCCCGGTCAGCTGGCATCTTGGCAGATGCTTCACCTCTAACTGAACCCGCTGCTCAGTCTTTTAATGCCTCTCCTGTTCTTGAGTCAGTCGATGCACTGTGTCAGCAGTACCTGAGCCATGTCCAGGGTCAGTCAATGTCCAGCTCCTTCCACAGTTATTTAACACCAGGTCCCTTCCACTGCTGGTTGATACCAAGCCAGTTCCTCAGTTGTCAAATGGTAAATGGACTGCACTAATACAGCGCGTTTCTACCTTAGCAGCACTCAAAGCACTTTACAGTGTTTTCTCATTCACCCATTTACACACATTCATACACCAATGGCGACAGAGCTGCCATGCAAGGTGCTGCCTGGCACTGGGAGCAACTTTGGGTTCAGTGTCTTGCCCAAGGGCACTTCGACTGTGGAGGGGTGGGGGATCGCCCACCTTACGATCAGGGGACAACCTCTCTACCACCTGAGCCAGAGCTGTCCTTGTCAGTTTTCTCCTAAGTCTTGCCTTGCTGTCTTAGGCTGCCCTCTTAAGGAACCCATTCAGTCTGCATTACCATCGTGACACCTACCTTAGGTTTCTGGCTCCACCACGCTCCAGCCCCTGTTTTTCAGCCTAGACCTTCACTTCCTCTTTACTGGTGCTGCCAGACTGTCCCGTAAAAGTCCCAAGGTTCTTCGCTTCCTAACTGCTGAGTTGTTCTCCAGCTCTTCTGCTCTCAGTGGCCTGGTCTTTTGTCTGTCCTTCACACACCCTTCTCCCATTTGGCTATGGGATGTACTTACTTTTTCACATGACGTAAAGTCAGATTTTGTCTTAAAAACGCTTCAAACCTTTAAAATTTTGAGGGATTGTGAGTGTTTCACAAATTTCTTGTTGTTTTTGTAATTATGTAGTTAAACTATGTTACAGAGATTTGAAAACTGAAAGGAAGTCATTTGTGCTAAGCACTCTGACTATCCCTTCTTAATCCTCTCAACTGCTTCCATTTCTGCGGGGAGGCTTGGTGCTTGCCAGAACCACTTTCTTTTTGTTTGTTATATGAGGATCAGAAACACCAACTGTATATTCAGGTGTCCCTAAAGTTGAAGTTGAAGTAGTTTGCATAGCCAGAAGTGGTGGGAATTGTAGTTATATTCTTAACTTAAGTAAAAGTAAAAAATATCACAGGATAATTTTTTTTTTTTTTTCACAAGTGAAAGGAGACATGGCCCACAGTTTATACCCACATATGATCTAATTATGTTATAATTGGACTGTTGGGGTCTCTGTTCAAAATACGTGATGTCTGTAATTTACTATATTAAATGCTGTACGATGACATATGTTGTGAATTTGCATTATATAAATAAAATTGAATTGAATTAATTCTGATGCATACGTAAAAGTGCAGCTAAATTTTACTATTGTGAAGTTAAATCTATGCATCATGTATGAGGTCTATAAGCGCATCACATTCTTTGCATGTAAAATAGTCATTTGTAATGAAAACAGAAACTGTAGCTGCAAATATGTGATAAATATAATGTCATATTACAAAAATGGAAGAAAATCTGCTTTGAAACTGAACATCTGAAAGCTTCAGAACTAATAAAGAAATATTTTGCAAGATTAAAACTAAATTTTAAATGCTTGCGTTAGGTTTTGATAGGCGGAAAAAAATGAAATCTCTGTAAACATTTTTTTTTTACATTTGGGTTTTTTTGTCAGCACTCTTTTTTAAAAAATTATTTTACAGTGTTTCACACTGTCAGTTTCAAGATCCATCTGAGAGTTTTTTGCAGACATATATTAGTTGCAACAGAAAGACAGCAAACACTAATATGGTGGTGAGATGTGGATCTAACAGAAAGAGGCTGGGTTCTGAAGGTCAAGCTGAGCAATTTTAAAGCACATAGTTAATTCCCCAACATCTGTCCTCTGGATGCTTAGAGAGACAGAGCTCTGCCTTAGATAGCTTTACTAAACATAGCCTTGGAAGGTTAGGCAGAGAGTATGCCCAATACAAAGCTGAACTACTTTCATCCACCTCAGAAAGTAAAAGACTGCCCTCTAGCAGCAACAGAAAAAGAAATGGGAAAAAGATAACAATCTTAGGTTCACTGTTAATGTGAATCTGTATTTACAAAAAAATTTCAACATAAAGTCCATTTTTGTGGCTGGTGTCCTGGCACACTAATTTTATTTTGTACTATTAGGTGTCTTAATTCTGACTGTAAAATTTATGCTGTACATCTTGCCCTCAAAATGCTCACAGAGGGATAAAAGGTAGTGGCCACTACCTATACACTGCTTTATGTTAATATTGGCACAATGTAATGCACATTTTATGAAGATAAACACACACCATTGCTCAGCCACATTGCCAGTCTCTACTCGCAACTACCCCCAGTTTAGAAAAAAAAAAAGGATGCCTGAAGCAGGGGAACCTCCAGAGAAGCCCTCTCTCAATGCACCCGGAAACACTCATCATGCTCCCACACTCCTGACAGATCTCCAGGCAATATCCCTGCACACGTAATCTCCAACCGGATTGCTGTTGGTCTCCAAAGAACTCGCAGAGCTTTCGTGATAAACCAAAACAATTCTCTCACTGGCAGATGCCACAGCTGTGCGCCCAAGCATGACATCACCATGCTCCCCATTGCTCCACACAGCTTGCCAGGTTTTCTCCACTCCTTTCCTCATTTCCTCCACCAACATATTCCCAGCTGCACCACATCAAGCTCCATCTCTAGCACTCTAGCGGCAATTTACTTCTTTACTATCTCATCTTCTCTACAACGTTTCCTCCTTCTTCTGGCACAGGTTTGCCAGTTCCTCTCCTCTGTCCTCCATTACCAGCAACCTCTCTCTCTCTCCATCACAGTTGGCATCAGGTTGCCAGCTAGTTTCTCACCATCCCTCATTCTCAACAACCTCTCTCTTGCTCTCTTGTTTTTAGCACTGGGTTGCCATTTCCTCTCCTTCATCCCCCATTACCAGAAACCTCTCTCTCTCGCTACGGATTCTTCTGAAAACAAACAAACAAACAAAGGTGATCCTATACCAAACTCATGAAGAAATTCCAAATATTAGGTCTCTATCTCAAAAAGCTTGGAAATTATAGCACTTCAAAATTTAGTTAATTTTATGCGTTTTGACAAATTAACCTCTCAGACTATCTTCCAACATTAATAACACATACAGTGTTCATCCATCCATCCATCCATTATCTATACACCACTTAATCCTCACTAGGGTCGCAGGGGGCTGGAGCCTAGCCCAGCTTATTTAGGGCGAAAGCAGGGATACAGTATTCAATTCAATTCAATTGTATTTGTATAGTGCAGTTTACAACATATGTTGCCATATAATGCTTAACATGGTAAGGTGAAGACATTACGAATTTTAAACAGAGAACCCAACAAGCCAAAGTTGCCTTTGGACTCCCTCTGAGCAAGCGGTTGGCAACGTTGGGAAGGAACCATACAAGGTAAAATGGAGCTTGGCCATTGAGAGTTTTATATGTTCAAAGTAGGATTTTAAATTCTATCCTGTATTTTACTGGAAACCAATGAAGAGAAGCTAATACAGGAGAAGTTTGAGCTCGCTCACTGGTTCCTGTCAGAACCCTTGCAGCATTTTGGATCAGCTGCAGGTTTTTAAGAGAGTTATTGGGACATCCTGATAATAAGGAATTACAATAGTCCAGTCTAGAAGTTATAAATGCATGGACGAGTTTCTCAGCATCACTCTGAGACAAGATGTTCCTCATTTTTGCAATATTACGTAGATGAAAGAAGGCCGTCCTACAAACTTGTTTTATATGGCTATTGAACAACATGTCCTGGTTAAAAAAATATCTCCACGGTTCTTTACAGTAGAACTGGAGGCCAAGGCAATGTCATCTAGAGTAGCTATCTGGTTAGACAGTGCATTTCTGAGGTGTTTAGGGCCAAATACAACAACCTCAGTTTTATCTGAATTTAAATGAAGGAAATTACAGGTCATCCAGGCTTTTACGTCCTTCAGACATGCCTGGAGTTTGACCAACTGATTGGTTTCATTTGGCCTCATAGATAAATATAACTGGGTGTCATCTACATAACAATGTGAATTTTTGCAATGCTTCCTAAAAATATTGCCTATGGGGAGCATGTACAAAGTAAATAATATTGGTCCTAACACAGAGCCCTTTGGGACTCCATAACTAACTCTACTGCGGGTGGAAGAAACATCATTAGCATTAACAAACTGGATCTGTCTGATAAATATAATTTAAATCAATTTAGTGCAGTTCCTTTAAGTCCAATTAAACATTCCAGTCTCTATAATAAGATGCTGTGATCCACTGTATCAAATGCATTACTGAGATCCAGCAGAACCAGTATGGAAACTAGTTCACTGTCTGAAGCTATAGGAAGATCATTAGTAACCTTCATCAATGCTGTCTCTGTTCTATGATGCATTCTAACACCTGATTGAAACTCTCCGGACAAACCATTTCTGTGTAGATGCTCACATAATTGGCTTGCAACAACTTTTTCACAAATGTTAGAAATAAAAGGGAGGTTGGATATGGACCTGTAGTTAGCTAAAACGCTTGGAACTAGAGTAGACTTTTTGAGTAGTGGTTTTATTATAGCTAAATGGAGCTATATATAGCTAAAATGTTTTCAGATCTGGTGTATTGTCTTTATTTGTTTTCCTACACATAACATTTGCATTCAATAAATATTCAAACTTCAAATTGATGGTGTGATCCTTGCTCGTGAAATAATGTGTAAAAGGTGAGACTGAAACAGTTTTACACACTACATTAAGTGTTTTCTAATGCACTGTTCAAGAGTGTTTGCAGTAATCTTGCAAAATGCAACAGCAACATTTTTAACTAAAGTTATTTTCCTGGGTGGACAATTGAAACATCACTAAACACAGTCATTTATAATACTTTCAGTGTTTCCATTGGGCCTGTTCACTCTGCAGTTAAGCAAAGCCAGCCTGAGGCCATAACATCTCATTCTGTTTGCTGACTTCATGGAATTATAAACTGCTACAGGGATAAAGCAACGATTAGCTTTCCTCTCTGCTATGTAGAAATATTATTCTTTGTTCACCACTTCAACTGCCTTTTCACTTCAGTATGTAGAGAGAACTTCAGGCAATGAGTACATGCATATGTGTATGAGTGGACATGCTGGCCTCCAGGGGGAGTTGCTTTGCAGAATGAAGCAAGCTGAGTCAGCAATTGCTCCTCTTTTGTTCTAGGACACACACACACACACACACACACACACACACACACACACACACACACACACANACACACACACACACACACACACACACACACACACACACACACTAATATACATGCACACAGACACACACAGACACAGACACACACTGACATGCACACAAACAATGAAATTTCATCAGTCAAGTTGACATTATAATTTTTCTCCTTTTTGTCCAGGGGCAACAAGATTTCCTACACACGCATACATTAGTTTTGAAACTCTTAAAATAATGATTGAATTACTCTAAACACACCTTTAACAGTCACTAAGACTTCTCTTCAGACACTAGTGCTGTTGTCTAGATTGCTGCTCCAAGGTTGACTCCAGCTATAGAAGACTGTGACATGTATTTATTTTGTAAGGGTGAACGATTTATCATCAATCCCTGTAAGACGTTGCAAGGTATAACCTACAGCGTTTATTGCCACTGTTGTCATAGGACTACAATGACATTTTCTAGAAGGAAATTTACAGACTACATAATCGGCAACTGACCACCGTACAAACATCATATAACAACACAATATACTGCATATGTATGTATGTATGTATGTATGTATGTATGTATGTATGTATGTATGTATGTATGTATGTATGTATGTATGTATGTATGTATGGCTGCATGGATGGATGGATGGATGGATGTATATATAGTATACATCATCTCATGATTATAACAGTAGAACTGGCTATATGTACTTATAAGCAAGACTTGCCACTCTACAGCATCTTGGTCATGTCCCCACGCAGTTATTTCAGACCAATATCACCAGGCTCATATCAGACGAATGAGCAATAATTGCAATTTTAATGGTCACAGGATATAAGAACTGCATAGAGAGAATCACCAGTCAAATTTGTGGAAAAGCTTTAAATGTTTTTTTCACTTTTCAAACAAAATTGACAGGAAGGGGGAAAAAAACCCCTCAGACAGACCCACAGTCAATTAAGGCAGCCATCTGTCTTGACCTATTGGGGTGAGAGTGAGGATGAAAGGGGTGGGGGATAGCAGACGGGGTTGAGGTGGGGATAGCAGTATAGCAGGTGTGAGTAGACAAACAATACAACAGAACAATAAACATTTTGGAGGTCGATGAGGCCAGAAACTGCAGATATGTGTAGTTCCAGATCCAGAGACACCAGCAGAGAGAACACGCACAGGGCCTCAGGGGAAACAAAGTTAATGATATGTAATAGTGACTTATAAATGTATGAAAAAGAGAGAGAGGAAGGGAGAGGATCCCAGTGCATCATGGAAATCTCCCAGCAGTCGAAACCTAGAGCAGCAAAAATCTAACTATAAGCTTTATGAAAGAGAAAAGTTTTAAGGCTAATCTTAAAAGTAGAGAGGGGGTCTGCCTCCTGATCTAGTTGTTGAGCTGATTCCACAGCAGAGGAGCCATATACTGAAGGCTCTGCCTCCCATTCTACCTGTTGAAATTCTGGGAACCACAAGTAAACCTGCAGTCTGAGAGCAAAGGGCTGTTAGGATAATATGATACAATAAGTTGTTTAAGATGTTTTGTATGTGAGAAGCAAAATTTTAACTTCTATCCCAGATTTTACAGGGAGCCATGAGGAGATGTTCATATGGGAGAAATATGGTCTCTCTTACTGGTTCCTGACAGAACTCTGGCTGAAGCATTTTGTATCAGCTGGAGGTTTTTAAGAGAATTACTGGGACATCCTGATAATAGGGAATTACAGTAGTCAAGCCTAGAAGTTAAAAATGCATGGACTAGTTTTTCAGTATCTCTCTGAGACAGAATATTCCTGATTTTTTATGATATTATGTAGATTAAATAAGGCCGTCCAACAGACGTGCTTTATATGTATTTTGAAAGACATATTCTGATCAAAAATAACTTCAAGGTTCTTTACAGTAGAACTGGAGGCCAAGGCAATGCCATCACCATCAGTCATCATCACGTCATCACTGACTATCTGGTTAGACAGTGTGCTTCTGAGGTGTTTAGGGCCAAATACACAAACCTTAGTTTTGTCTAAATTTAAATGAAGAAAATTACATGTCATTAAGGCCGTTATGTCCTTCAGACATGTCTGGCGTTTGACCAACTGATTGACTTCATTTGGCTTTATAAATAAATATAATAGGGTGTCAACTGCATAACAATAGAAAGTGATGCAGTGTTTTCTGGTAATATTACCTATGGGGAGCATGTAAATAATAAATAATATTGGTCCTTACACATAATCCTGTGGAACTCCATAACTAACACTGGCGTGGGTGGGAGAATCATCATTTACATGACCAAGCTGGATTCTGTCTGATAAATATGGTTTAAATCAATTTAGTGTGGTTCCTTTAATCCCAATAACACATTTTAGTCTCTGTAATAAGATGCTGTGATCCATTGTATCAGATGCAGCACTGAAATTCAGCAGAAGAAGTATAGAAACTAGTCCACTGTCTGAAGCTAATAGAAGATCATTGGTAACCTTCACCAGTGCTGCTTCTGTACTATGATTCATTCTAA
>NW_007579438.1:45248-48712 GCF_000690725.1 Stegastes partitus
GCCCTCGAGGACCAGGATTGCCCACCCCTGGCTTAGTGCATCATCTGTCGTGAAAGCCATAGTGTTGTACTGTTTATTAGCATTTGTCTCTTCCTTGTGTTTTATAAATCACTTGTATTCACAGTATTGTCCAACTTTCATCTGTGGACTTGCTGCTACACTATTTGTATGCACAAAAGACTGTGTGATGTCTTACCAACTGGTACTAGTAACAAAATATAACCTTAAATCAAAGATTTTCCTGGAGGCATGCTTCTTGGTTTTCATACTTGTACTGGAACATGGTCAACTTGGGTGTGACACATTCCCAACTCCAACTTCTAAGGCAAATAGAATGCAGCATGAGGAATCCTTCAAGATGGTGCACTGAGATTGGTTTCCAGGCTACAGGCAAGAGGAAAGAGGGAGGGCAAGGTGGCACAAAACAGAAAAATAAAAAGGGCCTTTGGTAGCCTATATTGGATTATAACTGTGTAAACTATGTATTATAACAGTTTTATGTATGGTTTTTTAAAAAGTGCTCTGGTAGGTGAGCAAATATTGTTGCACATCTGTAATTGGCTCTGCTCACACCCTCCTCTGCCAAATTATTTTACACTAGGAAGACAACTCAAAGACACACAAAAAAATCTTTAGGCTTAGGGTGAGTTTTGTACGGTATATAACAGTAGTGAGTGTACATCTGAGCAATATAACTTAAAAATAAAATAATTCTAAATTTTGTCATCTCTCAATATTTACATTATTTGCAAGTTGAACAGTAGAGTATTGGCTCTCAAGAATAATCAAAAGAACAAGAACAAGGCTTCCCCAAATGTAAGGAACCAAAGGCAAAATGATTGGTATACACCAACAATAAAACCAAGTGCCTAATGTTGTGAAGGCCTCCCTCGTTCCACAGCTCTGAACTGTCGGTGCGAGGCCATGCTTCTGGGTGTATTTTTTGTTGTCTGGCTCTGGGATGTTTAAAGTGGATCCGTGGAATACTGTGGATTTTAATGTGGGGCCTTCACTTGTTCTGGCACATGCAGTAGATCTTCAATTGCTTAACACTAGAGGGGAATCTTGGAGGCTAAGTAAATGGATTTTGCAGCTTTGAGCACTTATAGCCTTTCCTGAGCAGTTTTTGTTTATAGTGGCCTCAGGGAGTGCCATTCCCATGCGACACCTACTTCTTTAGGCAGGTGCTACACATCTAAGTGTAGCACCTGCCTAAGACACTACATGCTACTGACACCTGCCAGTGGTTTTAATGTTGTGGCTGTTTGGTGTGTATACACCACAGGATTGATGATGAGAGTGAGAACTGGTGAGTGTGATGGATAGGAGACTATGACTGAATGACTGGGGACATCTGGTGGGTGGAAGGCGTGATGCATGAAAAACAAGAATGAGAACTGTGACCAGAAGAAGAAGAAGAAAAAGCAACAGTTGACCTTGTTTGGAGTTTGTGATATTCTGCCCACAGTTTTACAAACACATCTTTTATATTACTTTACAAACCATCATGGAGAAATACGTAGCAAAGGGGTAGGAAACTCATAACTCATAAACTCATAATAACAATATACACCATAATAAGTTACAAATGTATGTTCTCACTATTTAAAATATAACAATTCTTTGAGAACCAGTGATATTGCAGTTCGGCAAAAAATACACCATTCATGTTGCATATCCAAAACTGAAGCTTTTTTTTCCCTTTTTTAAATGTTTTATTTATTTATCTTTTTTTTTAAATTTTTTTTTTAAAAACCATATACCACCTTTAATAGACATCTGTTTGCTAAGGCTAGCCAATATGGCACATTCCCAGTCAGCGACAACAGTGTCACTCCAGTGGCTGGAGCCTATCCCAGCTGACTTAGGACGAAGGCAGGGGACACCCTGGACAGGTCACCAGTCTATCACAGGGCTACACTTAGAGACAGACAACCAAACACAATCACATTCACACCTACAGACAAATTAGAATCACCAATTAACCTCAACATGTTTTTGGACCTTGTGGGTGGAAGCCAGAGAACCCAGAGAGAACCCACGCTGCATGGGGAGAACATGCAAACTCCACGCAGAAAGATCCCGGTTGTCCTCACCGGGACACGAACCGGCGACCTTCTTGCTGCGAGGCAACGGTGCTTACCACTAAGTCACCTTGCAGCCAAGATACCAACATCAGCATTTATAAAAATCTGTTTCATCTGAGCAAAATATTTTGTGTCACTTGACTGCAGTGTATTCTAAACTTATGGTAACATAATCCTGATGGTAGTGAAGTATCGTTGCACTACATTGTGGCTGCTGTGGCTCAGGTGGTAGAGCGGCTGACCTTTAATTGCAAGGTTGGTGGTTTGATCTCCCGCCCCTCCACAGTCCAAGTGTCCTTGGGCAAGACACGCAGCTATGTCACCACTAGTGTATGAATGTGTGTGTGAATGGGTGAATGAGAAAACATTATAAATCGCTTTAAGGAACCACGAAGGTAGAAAGGTGCTATAAGTGCAGACCATTTACTATCCATTACTTGAGTTGGAATTACTTGTGCATAATTTAAAAATAAAAATAAAAATAAAAATAATGTGGAAAATGAAAAATATCATGTTTTTGGTTGAATTTATGATTAGCCCCCAGCACTACCCTGCACACTGTGACAGTGCTAACACGCTGATGTGTAGCAGGTACACCATTTGCCATGGTTACCATCTTAGTTCAGAATTTTATGCTGTTATGTCATGCTAAGTAGGACTAAACACAGTACAAATTCAGTAGAACTCTACACAAGTACAGCTGAGGGTGATGGAAGGAAAATTTGGGCAGTAACTTGTGCCTCTAAAAACTGCATTTGAATTATTTATATTTCTTCTTATTATACACACACACATACACACATATATATGAAAAGTTAGTTTGCAAAAACAGATAACTCCATCTTCAAACCTTCAGAAAACCCACTTTTCCATCTACCTGAGACAATATCAATCAAACTTAAGTTATCTCTGTTTTTGTCATGTCATTTCTACTGAGTCAAATCCACTCAACTTCAGTTTGATTGATATTATCTCAAGCAAACAACAAAAAAGGTTTTCTGAAAATCTAATATATATATATATATATATATATATATGTATGACCTCAGTCGCATACATGTATAGTAAACTCGTGAAAATTGTAATTCAAGTTTTCATTACAATAACTCAAGTCAAGTTGAACAACCAAAATTCAATTATAAAGGATTCAAAGGATTCATTCAGTTTCAAGTGGCACAAACATACAGAAACTACACTAGTTGGGCTCTGTAGACAGTTATAAGGACAGAGTGATACAGAAAGAAAAGGGAGGATAAGAATGGACCGGAGAAAATAGAAAAGGTCGAGCCATTGAGTACGGAGAGAAGCTGAAAAGACGATAGGTAGAAGGTTAACGTAGCGCTCCTCTGTTCTGCCGCAGCCTGCCCAATGGGGGGG